>NC_056739.1:321380115-321435115 GCF_019279795.1 Protopterus annectens | reverse complement strand
ACTTGGTCAACCATAGCCCACTGATTTTGGCCTGCACCTCAGAAAAGTATAACTCAAACAACAGAAGTCCCAAGATTAATCCCTGAGGTACACCACTCGTTATGGGTCTGCTGCTTGAGGTGGCTTCCCTTAGTTTGACTAGGTGGGTTCTGTCACTGAACCAGTTTGCTACCCACCTGGTAACATATGGATTGCTGCCTAGTTGTGAGACTTTATCTATTATACCTGAGTGGGGAATAGTATCAAAGGCTTTGGCCAGGTCTAGGTAGGCAGTGTGCACTGTCTTTCCCTTGCCCATGGTTTTGGTAACTGTCTCAAAGAAGTCGACCAAATTTAAAAGACATGACCTCCACTTGACAAAAACAAACTGTGTGGGATCAAGTGTTTGGAGGATGGCAATGTCCTTGTTAATAAGGTCCATGATAATCTGCTCTATGACCTTGCAGATCAGGCTAGTTAGGCTGATAGGTCTATATTTTCCTGGATCGGCAGACGCTCCACTTTTGTGCAAAGGGATGACAGTGACTGTCCTCCACTGGGCTGGGACAAAGTCGGTACTCAGGCTTTGGTTGAATAGGGTGCCTAATGGTGCTGCAAGTTCCTGCCTGAGTTCATGTATGATGTAGCCTGGGATGTTATCGGGTCCCATGGAGGCTGTATTTTTTGCATTTGAGAGGCAGTGATGACTTGCACCCTAGAGATAATGGGAGGGGGGCAGGTGGTGGGGATGTCCTGATGTACTGATGGGGGACAGAGGGGTGAAGTTTTCACTGAACCAGTCAGCCAGGAGGTTCACTGTATCTACGGCATTTGTGTATGTGGTGTCCTTGACCATCAGTTCTGAGCATCTCTGGGAGCTTCCTTTGAGATTGCGGACATATGTGAAGAAGGCCTTATGATTATCTTTAATAGATGTGGCCAGTTTGGACTCGAAGTTTGATTTGGATGATTTCACTAGTGCTCGTATTTGCTTGTTCAGGCTAAGGAGAGATTGCTCCCAATTAGGCACCTGCTCCTTCTTGGTCCTGGACAGCAATTTTTTCCTTTTATTATAGAGTTTATTTATTGCAGATGTCCACCAGACAGGTTTACTCTTCCTTGAGGAGGATGATTTCGTCCTGTTGGGTATTCCTGATTCCATGCAGCTATATAAATGCTCTTAAAGTACTTTGGTGTAGGTTTGGACATACGTGCCATTTTCTATGAATGGGGAAGGTACTGTTTAGCTGTTTATACCTTCCCTCAGGAGGGTGTAATCAGCTTTGGAGAAGTTTTTTTGTTTGACCCTAGCTGGGGGAGGGGGGGTCAGGGGAGATGGTGACTTCGAAAGTGACCGCTTTGTGGTCGGATCTTACCAGGGATGATGACACTGTGGGGATGCTGCAATTGTTACTTATGTTGGTTAATACCAGGTCCAAGATATTTTCACCTCTTGTGGCTGTGTCAACCAACTGGTCCAAGGCATTTGCATTGATGAAATCAAGGAACCTCTGGGCATTTGTGTTTTTGCATGAGTATTTCTTCCACTCTATGGTTGGATAGTTAAAGTCACCCAGGATCATGGTAAAGGATTGAATCCTGATAGATTCAAAGAGGTCCAGATAGATGGAGTGGGCATCTTGAGTGAAAGTTGGGGACCTATAGCTAGCAATGATTTGAATATGGGTCCTGTCAACTGTTAACTGCACCTGGAGTGTCTCCTGTGCATCATACTGTTTGACCAGCCTGCAGATGTTGCATCTCCACCTCCTTTTGCTTTTCTGTCCACGGTTTGGGGTAGGTCTGAATGTATTACAGGATGAGTAACCTGGTATGGTTGGAGTGCTGTCTGCAGCTTATATATATATATATATATATATATATATATATATATATATATATATATATATATACACACATATATATATATATATATATATATATATATATATATATTTTTTTTTTTTTTTGCTTCTTGTGTTTGAGTGTGTGTGCATGTGTCTCAATGCATTTGTGTCTCTTCTTCAGTGTCTAAGGTTTTTCCTGAATCCTAACTATCATCATCATCAATGAAATGCAACCAGTATGCCTTCTGGCTAGAAAATTCTAGGTGGGCATTGTTAGTCACACTAGTGTCTCATTAATACCCGTGATGTGTTAATGAAGCTAGACCTCCTGCAACTACCAGTGTGTGTGTAATTCTATATGCTGATGGAGGTTACTAGGAGATAAAATTAAAAAAAAAAAAAAGCCTGTGTGCAGTAGACACCATTTAGAGCTCATATTGTGGGACAGCTGCACTTAGCCTTTCCTGTTGTATGCCTAATTCTGTGGATAAAGGATGAGGAGGAGGAGTTTGGTTAGTTTTTCCATCGGTCGGTCACTTTATCCACAATTTCCAAGCACATTACATTATGATTCTCGCCATGTACTTCATACACTGTATTTGTCCAGGAACAGAAAAAGAGGAATTCGTTGATTACATTTTTCTTAATTATATTACAATGTGTATGGAAACATTGGAAGCTCTGCCCCAAAATGTTTTGTACTTATGCTTTATTAGCATTATCTGTAAAGGAAATTGTATGCATGTATGTTTATACATGTATAGGGTTAAGGAAGAGCATTGTTGTAAGTGTAATGTGTGTGTGAAAAGTGTCTAGAATAGTGGTTGTGTTACAGAAAGGTTTTTTGAAACATAAGATGTAAGGTTAAGGACAGGGATATGCGTGTATATAACATCTACTGACTGAGCATTGACATTCAAAACCAAGAATGAATGAATGAAAAAAAAAACTTTCTTAAATTTTGTTTTTTTTTTTCAGGGCAAGCCCACTGCACATACTCACCCACTGTTAATCATACATATAAACTATGGGATCAAAATTCATAGAGGACAAGGCAACTTCCTTGATGTTTGCTGAACTGCAATCTTGCTCAGAAAAAAGCCGGTATGTGCAATTAGCTGATTTTCAATTACACATACTAGTTTTTCTCATGCTTCATAGGTCCATAGGTAGGTACTAGGCTATTGGCCCTAGGGCCTATACAAGCATAGCCAAGAAGGTACCTTGCTTTCGCCACCCAAGAAAATTGTTTTCCTGTGCCCCTGTCAAGCAGAACCACAGAAGTGATCCCCAGGGTGAATTTCCTATTACCCATCCAATCATCAAGATTTTTCTTGAAGAGTGCTAATGAGGAGCTCTGTTTGACATAGATAGGTAGTCTGTTCCAGAGTATGGGAAGTCTCTGGGACAGGAATCTATCCCTCCAACATGTTCTGTTTATTGTGGTGACAAGGTTTAGGTCCCTAGAACATGTAGCTCGGAGGGATTGGGATTTCTTTAAGTGGAGCATGTCCAACAGCTCTGGGTTTGACATAGCTTTGTATGTTAGGCAGAGATCGCCTCTGAGTAGGCGATATGCAACGGAGTAAAGCTGGAGTTTTTTGAGACGGTCTGCATAAGGCATCTGTTTGAGGCCAGTAATCCTCTTTGTGAGGTATTTTTGTGGCCTTTCCAATTGTTGTAGATGTCTTGTGAGGTACATACCAAAACAGGCGTTGTACTCTATAATGGGTCTAATGAGTGGTGAGTAGAGGGGAACAATGACCTCTTTTTTTCTGGCTGAGAAACCTTTTTTGATGAGGTGTGCCATGTAGAAGGATTTCCTGACCACTGTGGTGATGTGATTATCAAAGGAGAAACTACTGTCCACCTGTGTCCCAAGGTCTTTTATCACACTTTCAGTGTTAAGTAGATTACCACCTATGTGGTAGTTCATGGGTACAGAGTTTTTACCAAAGGGGATGACAATGCACTTTTTGGCACTGAGCTTGAGACCATGGCTTTGACACTAGGCATCTGTCTCAGTGAGGCCCTTTTGTAGGATGTCCAGATCATTAGGAGTTTCGATTATGGCTCCTAGTTTGCAGTCATCTGTGAATTTAGTTATCCAAAGACCTTCTGTGTTAGCCTGTACTTCAGAGAAGTAGATACCAAACAGGAGAGGACCCAGGACTGAACTCTGTGGTACTCCACTTGTCACTAGTCTGAAGTCTGATTTTGGAGTCTGCTACTTTCACAGTGTGGGTTCTGTCAGTAAGCCAGTTGGCAACCCATCTTGTGACATAGGGATTTATACCTAGTTTAGTGAGTTTATCTATAATTCCAGAGTGGGGGATGGTGTCAAACACCTTGGCGAGATCTAGATAGGCTGTGTGAACTACCTTACCCTCATCTATGGCTTTGGTGACTGTTTCAAAGAAGTCTATCAGGTTTAGGAGACATGATCTGCCTTTTACAAACCCGAACTGTGTGGGGTCCAGAGTTTCGAGATCTCCAATGTCTTTGTTTATGAGTTCCATGATGATATGTTCCATGGCCTTGCAGACCAGGCTTGTCAGGCTAATGGGGCGGTAGTTCCCGGGGTCTGTTGTGGCCCCCCCCTTGTGGAGTGGGATAACCGTCACGGTGCGATATTCAATGGGCACAAAGCCTGAGGTGAGGCTATGATTGAACATGGTACTTAGGTGGGGTGCCAGTTCATTCTGTAGTTCATGTAGAAGGCAGTCTGGGATGTTGTCAGGTCCCATGGATGCTGTGTTCTTGGCTTTGGAGAGTGAGGTTTTTACCTGTGCAGCTGTGATTACAGGAACTTTGCATTCTTCCCGTATAAAGATGGGCCCTTTAGGGGGTGAGGGGGGGGTAAAGTTAACACTGAACCTATCTGCCAGGATGTTGGCAATATCAGTTGGTTCTGTATATTTAGTGTCATTGTGCTGTAACTCAGAGCAGATCTGAGTGTTGCCATTGAGATTCTTGACATAGCTATAGAATGCTTTGTGGTTGCCTTTAGAATCAGTGGTGATTTTGTTTTCATAACTAGCTTTGGAGGATTTTATGAGGGATCTCAGCTTCTTACTGAGGCTGACCAGGGAGTTCCTCCAATCGTGGGATTTTACTATTTTTTGCAACAGTTTCGTTCTTCTGTTGTAGAGTTTGTTTATGGCAGAAGACCACCAGATTGGCTTCCTTTTTTTGGAGGATAGCATCTTAATTCTGTTAGGGATAGCATGATCCATGCACTCGTGTAAGTGCTTATAAAGTGCATTTGTGTAGGATTCAGCAGTGGTACCTCTATTGTCCATCTGCATGGGTGTCGTGAAGTTTGCCACTTCTGTCTTAAGAAGTGTGAAGTTGGGATGTGGATGTCTAGGGTGATTAGCTTGTGGTCGGATCTGACCAATGAGGAGCTGACCTCTGGTGTGGAACACCGGTCACCCATGTTGGTGATGACCAGGTCTAGGATATTGCTGCCCCTGGTGGGGGTGTGGATAAGTTGATCCAAGGCATTGGAGTTGATGATTTTCAGAAAACATTGAGCAAAAGAGTTGGCACATGAGTAGTTTTCCCAGTTAATGGTAGGGTAGTTGAAATCACCCATTATTAGAGTGTTGGTTTTACCTTAATATTTTCCAGTGTATCAAGAAAAGAGGAGTGGGAATCCTGGGGCATGGTGGGGGGTCTGTAGCAAGCTACAATCTGGATTGCGGTTTTGCCCAGAGTTAGTTGAACTTGAATAATCTCAGATGCATTATGCTGAGCAACTAGCTTGGAGGTGTGGATATCTTTAATGAATATGGACACACCTCCACCTTTAGTGTTTCGGTCTGGGTTTAGTGGCCGAAAGGTGTGATATGAATTATAGCCTGGTAATGCAGGGGTGCTCTCTGGAGTTTTGAACCAGGTCTCTGTCACTGCACAGATGTCAATATTCTCCATTTTAAGGAGTGCCTCGAGTGAGTGCATTTTGAGGTTTAGACTTCTAGCATTGAGTAGCATTACCCTCAGATTTTGCTTGCTTGTACCTGTTACGGTGGTGAATTTGTCATTTGAACCTTTTCTAAGAAAGGCACTATAGGGGTGGCAAGAGCCTTTGCTAGTATCCAGAATCCCAAGGGTGACAGGTGAAGGCCATCTCTGGCAAAGCAGCATGGTCTGTCGATCATGTCATCCCAGGCACACAGATACTGGATTCCCTTAGAATGACACCAGAAGCTTAGCCAATTGTTAAAGTCAGTCATTTTGTCCTTGTACTGTGGTATCATTCTGGGTGATGGCAGGATGCTACTCAGGGCTAGAGTCATACCTGCCTGGGCTACAAGATCGGAGATCTCCATGTCCCTTTTCATGTAGTCCACGGAGGTACATCTCAGGTCATTCACACCAACATGGACAATGACAGTCATATTTGTACTTGTTGTGAAGTGACCTGAGTGCGTGCGTTATGTGGCAGATCCTGGCACCTGACAGGCAGCTGACAATAACATTTTCCTTGTTTAGCCTGGTGAGTGGAACATCAGTGTGCCTGACTATAGAGTCACTTATGACTAGAGTGTTGGGTACGTTATGCCTTTTGGGCTGTAGTTGAGGGGCACACTGAGTATGTGGGCTATGGGTCTCTGTTGTTTGGGCAGGTTATTACTGAGAGCTTCCGCGAATGTAGGTGTGTGTTTTGTGCTTCTGTGTGTGTGTTTTGGTGGTGTAGGTTTTGAGGGATTATGTGATGAGTGTGGTGCTGTGCAAGTGTTTACCTTCTCCTCTTGACTGTCTAGTCCAGTCTTCGGTGAAGAGAGAAATAGGAAAAAAGTAAAAAAACCTTTACCTTAATTTACTAAAAAGACATGTGGAAAACCTCTTTCCTGTTTTTTTGATCCTCTCAGCAAACATTTACATTCCTTTGTGACTCAAATGGATTCAGTATAATATATTTTGTACCAGTAAGCCAGGTTTGAGTATAGGGGGACTATTCTTACAGTATCCTTGGCAGTCTGCTTAAGAGACATCCTATAGGCTCCATTTTGGTGGTATCACATCACAGTTGACTAACAGTGACTTCAGGGTGATTGAAGCAAACTAGCAACTTATAGTCATGGATCTTAGCAAGCTGCTTCGGGGCCTTTGTGCGGATAAGGATAACATTCATGTATTTGGAATTAAACCTATGGATGAGGGCACAAAGGAGAACAGCCAGATTGATCCAGTTGATGGTTGTAATTTGCTCTTCACTCAGCTTGGCAAGAAGGTTAAAACTTTACTTACTAATGTTTTGCACCTAAAGCTTTTTAAAGCATATCAAAATCAAAACATTAACCCGAGGGGTTTAAGAACTAAATTACAGCCATTAGTTAGTAAGCCTGATGACATATTATTAAGGGATTGGAACATGGCACAGCAACAGGCGCCCATGTCCTTTGTTAACATTTTAGCGTCTTATTATGAAAGAACAATTGAGGTCAACATATGTGATGTACAAAAAATATGTGAAGAGTTGAAAAAACATGAAGAACAAACAAATTTTAAGGATAATCTTAGCACTCTCAAAGGAATTGACTACCTTTGAAAATCATTTGAAAGATAAAAAGTTACATATGTTTTCCAGAGATATGGAAGATTATGAGAGGGGTAGGCCATTTGAGTCACAGAGAAGTGTTAGGTTTGCTGATGGAACAAAAAACACCACTCAGATACGCAAAAAAAAGACCCAGATCCATACTGAAAAAAGGCAGACCACAGACCACAACTTCGGGGGAGGAATCCTCCACTACTGACACCGAATCCATATACATTAGTGATTCCCCTGATTCCAAGAGGGGTCGGAATTCAAAATACCCTTTAGGGGTAGGAGGCACTGGGGGGGAAGCAAGCACATGGGGTAAAAACCATAGAGGATCTTTTCCAATCAGTAGTGAAATAAATGTAGAATGTTCAAATGTGCACAATATTTCTAAATATGTTTTATCATCTGAAGAGGAATCACTGCTGAATAAAGGTCTTGGTTTTTATCCCAGGTTTTTTGTGGATGAAAGCATTTTTGTCTCTGATATACTATCATTTTGCAGAAAGCTTAATCTGAAATTGTTTTTCGGCCAACAGGACCATTCTCAGAGATCTACTGAATTTAGATTCTACAAATCCAATTTCAGTCCACCCATGGACAAACATGTTGCCATTTTCCAACAGGCAGTTATCAAAGATTTTCATTACCATTTAAGCTCCTCACAGATTATCAGACATAATCTAACAATGGCGGAACAAAAAGCTCTTACAGATCTTAGGGCCAATACTGATATTTCCATCCTACCAGCAGACAAGAGTGGGTCGGTGGTAGTCATGGACTCCAGTTATTACTGGGCTGAGGGAAGTAGACAATTGTCTAACCCTCAGAATTATATGAACATGCCCACTGACCCCACTCTAAATTTCAAAAAAGAGATTGACAACTTTTTGCAGGAAGCAGTGGGTCAGGGAATTATCAGTGATAAAACTAGACAACAACTAATGATAAAAGATCCAGACAAACAATATCTTTATCTATTTCCCAAAATTCACAAATCTTTGAGTATGCCACCAGGTAGACCTATTGTTTCGGGCATAGGCTCCCTTACGGAGCCATTATCAGCATTTTTGATGGAATATTTGCAACCGTTACTGCCACATGTTAGAGCCAGGTTAAAGGACACAACTGAAATTTTACAAATTGAATCGGAGTCTGAAATGGAACCCCATTGGTTGATGTGCACCCTGGATGTTAAATCACTCTTACACCAGCATTCCACACTGGGCAGGATTAACAGCATTAGAATGTTGGTTAAACAAGACCAATATCTACAGTCCAGGTTTAAATACATTGCTCATTTGCATGGCTGAGCATGTCCTTACCAAAAACGTCTTCTATTTTAAACATGAGTGTTACTGACAAATACAAGGCACAGCAATGGGGGCATCTTTTGCCCCAATATATACTGATTTATATATGGGATATGTCGAAGAACACATTATATATAATGAGCTACATAACCTGTATTTGCCAGAAACAGACATATGGAGATGTTTTTTGGATGACTGTTGGCTTGTATGGAAAGGAGGCAGTGATTATTTGGAGGAATTCATTGAATACCTCAATGGAAATAAATGGGGGGCTGAGTTTACAGTGAATTTTCATAAAAATGAGATTCACTTTTTGGAAGTCAATTTACAGCGTCAACCAGATAACACATTATTTACTACAGTTTATCGAAAATATCCACTATATAACAGCCTGCTACATGCCTCCAGTCTCCATCCCAAACACACCATTAATTGTTTGTTTGTTTCTTTTGGCTTTTCCCGGTTAGGGGTCGCCACAGCGGAACTCCGGTCCGCTAATGATTGGCAGTTGATTTTTACATACCGGCTTGCCAGGCCTGACGCACAACCTTCAACGAAGGTACGTCCATTCACGCATGTCTCCTCGCAAAAGACGCTCTAGCTGAGAATCGAACCGGACAGCATCTTACTGTGAGGTGACAACGCTACCGCAGCCCCACCACCGCGGTATCATTAATAATATTCCTAAATCTTAGTTTTTGCGCTTGAAGAGAATTTGTTCTTCACAGCAGGATTTGACACAATCCCATCAGGATTTAGCCAACAGATTTTTAGCTAGGGGATATGGTACACAGAATGTGAACTCGGCCATGCATTGGGCCAACAACCAATCCAGGGGTACCTTATTAGAATACAAACATACACCCAGGAAGAAGAATAAGGATACTTTGAGAATGAACAACCAATCCAGGGGTACCTTATTAGAATACAAACATATACCCAGGAAGAAGAATAAGGATACCTTGAAAATGGTCACTACATTTGGCAGAAACACAACCTATCTTACTGATGTTATTTACAAACATTGAAATATTTTGAATGCCAATGAACAATTGGGTGACCTTTTGGGGGACAAATGCTCATTTTCCTTCAGGTGGGATAAAACCTTAGGGTCCCATTTCTCTCATTACTAGAAAATTATGCATCAGGATACCATTTATCATCAAACTGCATTAACAGGGGAGAGACTGGTTGGTTCTTATCCTTGTGGATACTGCACCTTCTACAAATATGTCTTTAAAACCAAATCCTTTACCAGTAAAAATACTGGGCAGCTGTGCCACATCAATTGTTATGCTAATTGTGGAACGGATTGGGTTATATATTTGGCCACCTGCACTTGTCAAGCCTTTTATGTGGGCCAAACGTCTAGACAATTCAGATTTCGAATGTCAGAACATTTAAGAGACATTAGGAGTGCAAGAGCACCAATGTTCTATATAGATACTCACTGGTTCATCACACGGCTAAATTTACTTTTACAGTCATAGACAAAATATCGGGCAACAGGTCTTTTAAAACGGGGAGGCATAGTATACTAAACATGAAAGAAAGGAAATGGATTGTCAAATTAGGGGGTTTATTCCCACCAGGATTAAATGATAAACTGTAGGGCTTTCCTTTCTCTTCATGGGTCTTGATACTATTTATGAATCCATTAGCAATTCTTGGGTTTGTCCCAAGAGGAAAGTAGTAAAATAATGAGAAGAAAAAAAGAACAAAAGAGAAATAGTAAATATGTACAGAATCTATTGTTGTTTGTATTGTTTTTTTGTATTCATGATTTAGTATTAGACCAGTTTTTCCTTAGACAGGAAATGATGTCACTGGTCTTTAATGACACTGAGTATATATTGCAGTTGCCATACTGCTTTATGTTATGTACCACTGATGAAAGCTATAAGCTGAAACCGGTCTGGTTCTCTTAATAAATCTTCACACTCCCAAGGTGGTGGCTCCCTTTGTGTTTTGTTACAGTTTGCCTGGCCTGTGCATCTACCGTACTTGCTAGCCTGCCTCTTTGTGAATAAGCTAAACTAAACCAGTTTTATACACCAAGTTTGATGACATCATAAAATCAATTAACCAATGAATTTTATTAAAACTATTAAGCTTACTTATTTAAAATATATATTAAGTAAAAAACTCACTAACTGCATCATTAAAATAAGTTATTAACTATTAATCAACATAGTATACATACAAACATCATGTTAAAAACTCCATCTACTAGTTCAAAAGGGAACTTGGTTAAAAAAACTTTTTTTAAAAACATTTTTATATATGTTTAACATAGCTGAATAAATAAATACTTAAAACCCCAAGTTTGAATAGGGAAGTGGAAGAGTATTATAATTTAGCTGTTCTCAACTTAGTACAGGAGCTATAGAAATATGTTCATTCAAACCCGGCCATTTGTTGGCCTGCAGCATCACTTGCTACCAAAAATCCCTGTAATCGAACTTCTCTTCTCTCAAACCACCTCGTCCATCAGTATTGATTTTCTCTGTAACAAAAAGTAAATAATGAGCTTCTGGGTATTCTTTTTTGTGTTTATAAAATGCATTAGTTTCTTTCCTGATCTGGATAGCATGAATGTGTTTATAAATCCGTCTCTTAAGTTTGCGTTCCGTTTTACCCATGTAGAACACCTGACATATCTGGCACATGGCCAGATACTCCAGTCCATATGTATCACAGTTACTAAACTCGTTACCCTTCAAAACTATGTTTCTTCTTACTAAGAAAATACTATATTTACTATAAATTCACATTGTGCAGAACGATCACACTTATAAGTACCTTTTCTCTTATTACTGATCTTTTTCATTGTTTTGTGGTTAACTTCCATTAAGTTTTTCAGACAACTAGCATTTTTATATAACACTTTCAACTTGTCTTTAGGTATCATTTCTAAGTCCATTAATGGTAGGAACCTATTCCATTCACTATTAAGTACTTCCCTCACTATCTTAGAACTGGCATTGTATTCAATTACTAATGCTCTATCAAAATTCTCATCTTTATCATTCTTGGTATGAACAGTTACCTCCTCATCTATACCAAAAATAGGTTTAAATTTTCCATTTCTACCTTCCAAAACTTCACTTTCAACTTGCCTAAGTAGCCAGTCTGGATAGTTCCTAACCGTAAACATTTTATATTCCAGGAAATTAGTGTGCTCCGTTTTTGGTTTTGAAATATCCTGGCATTTTGGTTTACATTACAATGGCGGTTTTTCATTACCTCCATCTGTGGCTTTATTGTTTCATCTCCTGTATCTGTTTGGTTATGTTCGAAAAATGTCAACAATTCGATTTCGAACTGTAAACATTTTTTTTGTTCGTTCTTTTTCTTAGTCATAAGTTTTGGCAATGTTTTTCGAGTACGTGAATACTTGCAACAAACATGTTTGAAATTATGATAGTAAACCTATATATATATATATATATATATATATATATATATATATATATATATATATATATGTGTGTGTGTGTGTGTGTGTGTGTATATGTATGTGTGAATACATACATATATATATATATATATATATATATATATATATGGGTCTACTACTTTACAACGAATTGTCACTTAACCAAAAACGAAAAGTAGAACTCCCACTTCAGTGAAAGTGCACTTCAACAAAAGTGCACTTTCGCTGAAGTCTAGGCACCTGATTGCCTCACAAATAAAAAAAAAAACAAAAACATGCTTTTTGCAGGGAGGGCAAGCACCCCTGAACTCCCCATGTGCACACCCTACTTAAATATACCAACTCCAAGATCGCACTACAGTGAGGAAAAGGAATATTCCCATTCCGCACTGTATTGTGATCTCCGTAGTCAGTTTTCGAAGTTTCAGTACTTTGAACAAGTGGGTTTGTACAAGTGAAGTTTGAAATACTAAAACTTCGACCAAAAACAGTAGACCCACATAGATATATATATATATATATATATATATATATATATATATATGTGTATATGTCCACATACATGCACATGCACACACATGTGCACACTCGCACACACACACACACACACACACACACACACACACACACCAACACACACATATCTATCTATCTATATATATATATATATATATATATATATATATATATATATATATTTACATATACATACATGCATGCGACTTGAACCAGATTTTTTTGTTTACAGTATAGAGTATGAGACAAGCTGCATTAATAAGGATCAAGTTATTTAAGTGTAGACAGCTGGAGATTTATTTTGGGGATTCTTGGATGCAGGCCTCATTGAAGACATTGTGTTCTGCTGAGGTCATCATTTTTAACAGATGATAAGATTGTGTTTAACAGATGATAAGAACATCATGACAAGAGATGTTTGTTTTCCGGATTGAACAGTCTTGCTTGCTGTTTATCATAACTCAAAGATTGACATTCCAGTGCACCACAGAGAGGGTGCTTTTATCAGATATGATAGCATTCACTATACATTATAAAGGGTTGCTCATCCATCACTGAGTATCTCCTCCCCTATGCACGCGCGCGTGCACACACACACACACACACACACACACACACACACACACACACATTCTCCCTACCCGTTGCCATCATTGCTGTTATTATGATATCATGCTGCCATCTTCCATCAAGGTTATCTATCAGAAATTCTAAAATCAACACTTAGACGAGGTCATAGGTGTACTGAAGTTATAGTCTTGTCTCTGTTTACAATGCCTCTTCAGTTTAAAGTTCATAGTTCCTGTACACAGCAAATGCACATATCTGTGCAAAGGCCTGCTCAGCATATGAAACAAACTATTCATGGCCTTATAAGTGTGTTACCATACATATAGAAGATGTTGGAACCATAAACAAAATGTAGATCAATTCCTTTTAAACTGAAACTACTGTTAAGATGATGAAAGACCAGGTATACTGAAAGCTCATCCTGATACAACTGATTTATTCAATGTACTGTTTACTGCAGCTCATCTTTGAGATTTTCTCAACCTGGTATTGTAGTATTAAAAGTTATACTCCTTTACACTGTCTTCCTTATTTGTATGACCTGGCTTATTTTCTCAGGCTGGCACCTCCTCTGCTGGTAGCCAGTTGGAACTGTATGTGCAAGTATTAGTAAACGTTAGGCTACGGTTATGGAGTGCCAAGGTAGCACTGTAGAAGAGGTACTGTTTTATCCTTTATTTTTGTGGGAGCAGGATGGATTAAGGCACAAGGATATCAGTCTAAAACGTAGTTACAGACCTTGGCACAAAGGTTGGGTCAACTCTGCCTTCTACACCGCTCATTTCAAAACAAAAGACAGCATGTTGCTAGGCACATGACCATTCCCTTCCAGTTTGTTCTTTGATGAGGGAATATGTTCCAAAATCTGCGTGTCAGGTATCAGAGAAAGAAATCTAACCTCAGTGTCGACAGGCTCGGTGTATGGGCAACATTTTAAATCACTGGAAAATTTCCTAAGACTGCATCTGATATTGTAGTGTAGCCAAATGTTTTTTAGCATTAAGTAACTGTGATGGATCAGTAAATAACTGATCTATGCACTCAAGTATTTGGAAAACAAACCTAAATAGACTGTGGTGTAACTTGCCCTTGGAAAAAACATTAAATAATTGTTATAGATAACTATATCTAAATATTTATTCTCTCATTTCTATTATTCAAATTACCAAGGCATTTTACAGCAAGGTGCTAACTTTTACAAAAACTTCACTGACGTTATATTTCATACTATATTATATTATGTCCTGGGGGTACCGGATGCTGACATGCTAGCAAGATAGTGTGCAAACCATCTATGGGTCAGAGGGGCTAGATGTGCACCCCTAGCATCTTGAAAAATTGTACTCCATTTCCCTACTTAAAAAATCCACAGCAGAAGAACAGGATGGGTGTAACTGTAGAAAGTATTGCTGCCTCAGAGCTCTAGGGTTCTGGGTTTGAGCCTGAATTCTCCTATTAATGTTTCCATGGAGTCTGAATGATCTTTGTGAATCTGTGTGAGTTCTTAAATTCACTGGCATTTTTTCACATCCCAGAGTCACTCTGTTTGACTGGTACTGTAAACTGTCTATGAATGTTGCATTCAAAAGAGTCCATGTTGCCTGGACTGTACTGAAAAAAAATCTGCAAGGATTATTTCATTTACTAAGTGAATAAATTATTACAATTGTGAGAACAATGATGATGTTTACTCGGTTTTCTTTCTTACATTCTCGGATTATATGTATGGATTTCACTGGAGGCACCTGTGTGGTTTTGTATAGCTGTTTTCATTTCAAATCTTTAACAAATTCACTTTTTTAGTTTTCTTTTACATTTGGTAACCAGGCAAGACCATTGTTTGGAAGACGCTTTTCAGGCATGATCTGGCCAAGATAGTGTAACAATTACTAAAATGACAGCAGTATTTCTAAAACATAAAATCAGTGCTATCACATTAAGTTGAGAGTATCAGTGGATTAATTTTACATTGTAGGCAGTAGCATATCAGCGTATCCTGGGTAATCATCAGTGAATCCAGGGTAAGTATCAGTAATAGCACACAAAAGTATAAGCATTAGAGGATTAATGTTACAAAACCAGCACAAGGTGAAATGTAGGGGAAGTTATGCAAACATCTATAATATCACACAAAGCGGAAAATAAGAGTAGGTCAATATATTAACGATTTATGATAGCAATTTACTGAAATAAAGGTAGTCCACAAACTAAGAGTACACTGTTTTATTCATTAGCAGCATTCAGTCATAAATCCGATCACTAAGTTTGAGCCTTGATATAACATTGAGTCAAATCTGGGTATGTGAATTGATGGTGAAGTACTGATGGGGTTGGGAACAGGAATAAGGGATACGAAGGAGTAAGATGAAACTGGTTAGGAAAGCAAACATGTGACTCCTCATATTGTCAGTAGTTAAAAGAACAGTGTCAATCACTAATCATTCTATGAATGACACTGTGAATACAGAGAAATGTTAAAAGTTGAAATATGTTTCTGTTATCATAGGAGGATGCATACTTTATGCTTCATATGCATTCTAGTTCCTTGTGTACAGTCTTAAAGTGAATTTCAGTGACTTACACATAAACAAGACGGCATTGACAGATTCAATTCATGACATCTATACAGTAATTTATTTTAGCAACCTTCCCCTTTCTCCCCAAACTTCCCATATTGACCTGTCACCCCCCCCTGCTTATTCAGTCCAGTTTGGATACTACACTTACTCTAAAGAAACCCTCCTTGGCTTCATTCTTTCCTCCTTTCAATTAAATGAGCTACTGTCACTGCTGACTAGTATGTGGGTAGAAAAATATTCCTTAACTCACTTTTCTCCTGGATGAACAGGTTGCAAGCTTTTAGTCTTTAAGTATAAAAAGACCTTTTTGCTTCTACTGTAAGTTTCATTGCCCTTTTCTGTAACCCCTCCAAAATCACAATGATCATTAATGGTAACAAAAAATAGCACACAGTACTATGTAGGGCAAGAACAGTACAACGGACAGTGACTATTTTTAGCTTCACATTTTAGAAAGTTTGCCAAGCACCCAAAATGATTAAGACATTCCTTTTTCAGTACTGAGCAGTTAGTAGTGCCTGTAATACCAAAGACCCAATTCTTATCTTCATTTACTTCACTAGTGTTTCCGGGAATTCTTCAGTTCAGAGTGAAGATTGTGCAGCTTTTGATACTGAACCTTGGCTGCCACCAGTAGACTACCCCAGTAGCCTTTTTGGTCATCTTGTGTGTAGCAGCTACTATCCTCTGTTTCAGCTTTCATTCTGATCAATTTCACAGCAAATGTATCCATAATACTCACTATCCCATGTGTTTTTTCAGATAGCAAGGTGGGCTTTACACTGACTCATACTGCAAACACTTAGTCTTGTTTAAAACAGCTAATCCACCACCAAACAGACACTCTCTGTAGCATTTCTGCTAATCACCTCACTGTCCACCTAACATCCTTCTCCTCACTCTTTATTCCTTTTGGCTTTGTTTAACACCTTAATATAGAAAACAGTTGCATATTTTGCTGAATTCTAAATAGATCTTTCACGAAAGAATTATTGTACTGAGCAGATCTGCAAGGCAGGATTGTCCTGCCACAAATCTGTGCTGGATGAAATTGTAAAATTTGTTGTATTCTAGGAATGACACAAGGTTGTGTTGCATTACCACCACCTCCCAGTGTTTAAAATAGACACACACCGCACATGCACATGTGCACACAAGTACATACATCACCACTGCTTCACACTGTGTGCATACACATGAACACACAAGTATATACTGCTTCACAGTGTTTAAAATACACACACTGCACATGGGCACATGCACACACAGGCACTTATATCAACACTGCTTCACAGTGTTGAAAATATACACACCATGCATGTGCACATGCATACACAAGCACATACATCACCACTGCTTCACAGTGTTTAAAATGCACACACCACACATGCACACGCAAGCACATACATCACCACAGCTTCACAGTGTTTGAAATACACACGCACGTGCACATACACACACAAGTACATACATCACCACTGCTTCACAGTGTTTAAAACACACACACACACACGCACACACACACACACACACACACACACACACACACACACACACACACACACACACACGCACACACATATTTTAAACATAGTTTTAGGTTAGATTGCTTCAGTCTTTTTGTTCAAGCTGTCCAAATCTGAGGTAATTAACCACACCAGTGCTCCTGTATCACCCCTGAGAGAAGGCATTTTTTGCCTAGTGCTCCTTAGGTCAACAATGAAGGTATAAAGAGAAAACATGTACTTCCTGTCATAGCCAGGCTTACTTGAACACAGAAATAATAAATGTAACAGACAAACACCGAAATGCAATATTTTTGCAGACCAGACAGTAAACATGGTGAAGCAATGTATTCCTCATATGTATCCAAATGTTGGAATACTCTTCCACAAGACCTAGGAAAAAATGTAAATCCAAAATACTTCAAAGCAAACCTTGTGACCCAATCCTTTGTTTCCAGACTATGCTCCTGCCACTCTTCTCCTGGCTAAACTTCTACAACACTAACCATGTTATCCTGCCTGCATAAACTAAGTTTCTAGGCTTCCATCAGAAGAACCACTAGATTAGTCACACCTACAAAGTCTTACCAAACAGTCTGGTATCTGGTGGGGATGCCCCACACATATTCTGTTTTACCTATCTATTAACCTAAAGGAAAAAATGCAGCTCTGTAGGGGATATACCGATATCTAGGGTCTATTTTATTTGTTTTTTCTTTAAATATAAATTTTTGTATATGTAGTGATATCTAACATTTTTTGTTTTGTATTGTATTCTGTTGTATTATGTGTTATTGTACTGCATTGCATGACATCTTGTAAGAGTTGTTAATTGTGGATTTATCCCTGGGCCTCCATTGAAAAGGGTCCTGTCATGGCCCAGTCATACTTTCCAGGTAAACAAGTGTTAATAAAAAATAAATAAATAAAAGTAAACTCTTTCATTCTAAAAGATGTAACAATTATGTCATCAGAAATTTAGTTAGTACCAACACACATTTAAATATCTTCACAAAATGGTCATATGACTGACTTAATCTAATCCTGTTTTCCTCAGTATTGCAATGACTTCAGGTTAGGTTCAGTTAGACCTAGAAAACTGAAACAGTTTAAAAATGTCATCTTAGATCATCTTCGATTTTTTTAAGAATAACAACACAGACGTCTTTGCACTTCTTTCTCTGTTTTGCCAAAACCTCCTTAAGAAAAAATATACCGAACCCACAGACATTGCCAACATCCCAGCTGACAGGTTCAGTGCAAACTTCTCCCCCCCCCACCAAAAGGGCTAATATCTATCCCAGCAGAGTGCTGCCCCCCTGACATCTCAGATGCTCAGGTAAGAGCTGCCCTTTCCAAAGCAAGAAACACAGCATCAATGGGACCAGACGGTGTCCCGGGCTGCGTCCTACATGAACTCCAAGAAGAGCTAAACCCAAACCTAAAACTACTGTTCAATCTCAGCCTTACTACAGGATATGTACCCAAAGAGTGGCGTACAGCAACAGTGGTCCCTCTCAGCAAAGGTGGTGCCTCAATGGATCCTGGAAACTATCGCCCCATAAGTCTCACTAGCTTGGTCTGCAAAGCTATGGAAAGGATCATCATGGACCTTATAAATAAAGATATTGGGGACCTACAGACACTGGATCCTACCCAGTTCGGCTTTGTTAAGGGCAGATCCTGCCTCTTAAACCTGGTGGATTTCTTTGAAACAGTCACCAAGGCCATTGACAAGGGGAAGGTGGTCCACACAGCCTACCTGGACCTCGCAAAAGCTCACCAGCTTAAATATAAACCCCTATGTCACTAGATGGGTTGCAAACTGGCTCAAGGACAGAACCCACATGGTTAGAATAGCTGGAGCCATGTCAGACTCCAAACCAGTTACAAGTGGCGTCCCACAAGGCTCAGTCTTGGGATCTCTCTTGTTCGGTATATATTTCTCGGAGGTACAGGCCAACATGGAAGGACTGTGGCTGACCAAGTTCGCAGATGACTGCAAACTGGGCACCATAATAGACTCTCCAGCCGACACAAGCATCCTCCAAAAGGGCCTCATAGAAACAGACAACTGGTGCCAGAGCCATGGCCTCAAGCTAAACGCCAAAAAGTGTATAGTCATCCCCTTTGGCAAAAACAAAGTGCCCACAAATTACCACATAGGTGGTAATCCATTAAGTACAGAAGAAGTAATTAGGGACCTGGGGACCCAAGTTGATAGCAATCTCTCATTTGACAACCACGTGGCCAAAGTGGTTAGAAAAACATTTTATATAGCCCACCTAATCATGAAGGGATTCACATCTAGATCAGGGGAGGTCATCGTGCCTCTTTACTCATCCCTCATCAGGCCCATAATTGAGTACAATGCCCCTTTTGGGATGTACCTTACCAGACACCTGCAGCAACTGGAAAGACCCCAAAAGTACCTCACCAAGAGGATCAAGGGGCTGAAACAGATGCCGTATGCTGCCCAGTTATAGAAACTCCAGCTCTACTCAGTGGCATACCGCCTGCTCAGAGGCGATCTGTGCCTGACGTATAAAGCCATGTCCAACCCAGTATTAATGGACATGCTGCACCTCAGAAAATCCAAATCCCATCGAGCTACGCGCTCGAGGGACTTAAACCTCAGCACTGAAATAAATAGGACATGCTGGAGGGACAGATTCATAACCCAGAGGCTCCCTTCACTCTGGAATAAAATCCCAGTCCAGGTTAGGCAGAGTCCCTCATTGACGCTCTTCAACAGGAATCTTGATGAGTGGATGGGAGATCGTAGGTTTACCCCGGGTATCACTTCTGTGTCACTGTTAGACAGAGGCACAGTATACTAACCTCGAAAAAGGGCATAGCAAAATTAATTTAAAATGGGTGGCGAAAGCCATACACACTCTGGCTAGGCTTATAAATGCCCTAGGGCTGATAGCCTAGTATGAACCTATGAACCTAAGAGCTCCAATACATCTCACTATTTTGTCTTTCAACCTTCTACTAGTACATCCTCTGAAGAAGGCATCACATGACTGACATTGTACATGATAGATAACTCCAGTAGTTTCACAGGTAAACTGGTTAGCCATATGTAAGACATTTGATTCATGGACATTTACATTTTCTTTCATGATTTTCAGTTGCTAGTGAGGTTGAGAAGAATTAGGTGACATGCTGAAGACAAATTAAAAGGTTCTTCAGGCACAGCATAGTGTATTTATCACTAATATTATATCTGCATATATTCTGGATATCTACATAACTGTCTGCTGTTAGAATGTACCTTAGTAGTAGAAGGCTTTCCTACTGCTGTTACTCATTGCACTGCATCCCCTGTTTTCCTCACAAATACGCCGCTGGTCTGCTTAGGCACCATGTCATTCTGTACCTTGTGGTGCACTGCCTGCAATGGTACACTTTAGTCCGGCAGGTGTTTTGTATATATTTGCATTACATACCTAACACCATTTTACTCCTCTAGGTACTTTTATACCCAACAGTGGTACACAGTATTGACAATTTTTGCCTGTTATCTTTTTTGTATATGTTTCTTTGTTGTTTTTACTTTGTTTTTCTCCATTTATGTTACTGTTTTATGCTGTGGCTGTGGCCGTGGTGTGGCAATGGTCAATTCTTGGTCAACCTGCCCTGCCATCCCCTGCTGAGCCTCCCATTGCCTCCAGACCTGCCTCCCTGCAGGGTGATGAAGGTCATTCAACAGGAGGCAACTTGGAGAATTCTATGGTGGCATCTGGTGGTCTGTCACTAATGGAGGGTTTAGGATCTCCATCAGACATTGCTGTTAATGGAAGATGGTATATAACCTGCCAGGAGTTGGAGGATGCACTGATTGTGTTGATACACCAGTTTAATACTGCATTGGTTGGCTGAAACATGTCCTTCTATAACCAGCAGTGTCACACTGCTACCTGACCTGCTCATGAGTTTACCAGTAGCTGGGCCCAGCTAGGAGGGTAATCAGGTAGGTGACTAGCCTCTGGCTGGGTTCATCACCTGTTATTACACCATATCCTCATCATGGTGTTCCCCTTCCTTGAATTTCACTTCCCTCTCCAGTATGTGATCCATTTCTCCTCAATACCAATTGTGTTCCCTTATATCTGTCCTTTGTGTATTTCTGCTTACACCCTGATAGCAGCTAGTAGGCCATCTCCCAACAATCTGAGAGACTTCATCTGGGCAAAAGCATCAAAAGCTCCTTTAAATAGGCAGGACCCAGATTGTGTAAGGCTTGAAAGGTAAATGTAAGAATCTTGGTAAACAAAACAATGGGTTCACATAGTCTCAGGGAAAAGGCCCAGGACTGTAAAACTTTGACAACGTTGTGGAAATGAACAAAATAAAAACAAAAACAGAAAAAAATGCAACAAATCCATACAAATAGTAGAAACTAGTTGGTTGAATAATTTAATCCGCAAACAATCAATGTTGTTGTTCTTCTTCTTCTTTTGGCTTTTCCCGGTTAGGGGACGCCACAGTGGAACTCCGGTCTGCTAATGATTGGCAGTAGATTTTTACGGTGCCAAGGTGCCAGCTCGACGCCCAACCTTCAACGAAGGCATGCCCTACATATGTCTTTCTAACACCACTCAACCACAGGGAGGACATGCAGACTCCACACAGAAGGCGCTCCAGCCGAGAATCGAACAGGAGAACCTCTTGCTGTGAGGCGACAATGCTACCGAAGCACCACCATGGCTGTTAATCCACAAACAATCAATAGATTACTTTTAATCCATAAAACACTGAACATACATTTAATCCATAAAACACTGAGCATACATGCAACTCTTAAAACCATAGTTTTGCTGTTCTCATCTTTAAAACAGGATAATTTGAAATTTGGTCATTGAGACCGTAGGGTGTAGTGGCATCCAACCTAAGTTGCCACACAAGCTATTGTATTCTATTCTTGCTTCCCTTTGTCCACCTCTGACATCTAGAGGTATTTTTTCTAGAATTCCAAATTCAAATTTCACAGAACCTTCACATTCCAACGAATGTTTATAGAGGGTGTTGTTTTTTGTTCCCCTTCCTAATATCATACAAATGTTTGAACATTCTTTTACCCAAACTCATTTCCATTTTGCCAATATAGAATGATTGGCATTTATTACATATTGTGATATAAACTAATCCTCTCATATCATGATTGCATTTTATAAAAGTTATTCTGGAGTGGTAATAGTTATTTAATATAATAAATTCTTTCTCAATAATATAACGGCACTGGTTACACTTTCCACACTTTGCAGTTCCAATAATATGTGTCGCCTCCATTCCTGTTCATTGATCCAGTTATATTTATTTCTAAGATTCACTTTATATTTTTATCTGTCTTAGAAATGAATTGTGGAGCATCTCCCACAATACCAAAATATCCTCATCTGCTTTAAAAATAAGCCAGTTATTTCTTACTATCTTTTTTATTAATGATGTATTGTCATTGTATAAGATTGACATAAAATGTTCACAATTCGATGTATCAGCATCACCATCACCATTGATGCATTCCTTCACTGTTGTATATTCATCTAAAATGGAGTTATATTTCAAAGCTCTGTCTCTAGACACCTCATCATATATCTCATCCAGTAATTCCTGGGGATAACCTCTATCCGATAACATATCGCACATTCTCTGTATATTTATCTTAAATTGTTCATCCTCTGATACCATTCTTGCCGCTCGTATAAACTGCTCCTTAACCAAATTCCTTTTGCATTTTCTTGGATGACAACTTTTGTAATGAAGGTAGGAATTGGAAAAAGTACTTTTTCTATAAATGGAGGAACCAAAATTATTGTTCTTAATCTCTAACTTAACATCCAAAAAGTGGGTAGATTGTGTAATCATGGGTAAACTTTACAAATAATTGGTAGTTTCTGATATATATTTCAAAAATTAATTTATTTCAACCACTCCTTTTTCCCATATGATGAATATGTGCTCCAAAAATCTACAATAAAAATATCAGCAAGAATTGTAGGGTGGTTCAAAATGAACAATTTTTCCCACATAAGCATAACTAAATTAGCATAAATGGGGGTTCATGCTGACTTCCTTTATTTGTCTATAAAATCCCCCTTCAAAAAATAAGTTCTGCAAAACAATATCCATTAGCTCTTTAATAAACCTAATTTGTCTCCCATCTAATTCTCCATAGTCTATAAGGGCTTCATGAAAATATTCCACATGAATATTTTCTTTGTGAAAATAAAAGCCCACATCATGGTGGTATGCTGGTAAATAAATCAACGATATCCACTGTAAGAAAACTGATTTTATTCTTACAGTGTTCAGGTGTTAATTTCTGCAAAACGTCCACTGAATCTTTCAATACATGTGTATTTAAGATGTTTTTCAACTTTCTATCAAAATATATAAAACCAGTGGATATGATCGAAGACATGGATGTCATTGATTTATTCACTATGACACAATGTGGCTTAAAATATTTCATGAAGCCCTTATGAAGTATGGAGGATTAGATGGGAGAGAGATTAGTTTTATTATGAAACTAATGGATATGGTTTGTAAAACAACTTCTTATTTTTTGAAGGGGAATTTTATAGAGAAATTAAGGGAGTAGCAATGGGGGCAGTGTGCCCCCATTTACGCTAATTTATTTATGCTTACCTGGGAAAAAGTGTTCATTCTGAACTCCCGCTACAATTCTTGTTGGAACTTTTATTGTATAGTTTTGAATGATATATTCATCATATAAGAAAAAGAAGAAGTTGAAATAAATTAATTTTTGATAAATATATATCAGAAACTACAACTTTTTTTAAAGTTGACCCATGACTACCCAATACAATCTACCCACTTTTTGGATGTTAAGTTAGAGACTGAGGACAATATTTTTTTTCCAGTTCCTACCTTCACTACAAAATTTCTCATCCAAGGTAGTGTGATAGGAATTTTGCTAAGGGGAAGTTTATACAAGTGGCAAGAATGGTATTGAAAGATGAACAGTTTAAGATAGAGATACAAAGAATGTGTGATATGTTATCAGAGAGAGCTTATCCACAAGAATTACTGGATAAGAAATATGATGAGGTGTATAGAGATAAATGCTTGAAATATAGCCCCCTTTTATATAAATACACACCAGCAAAGGAATGTGTCAGCAGTGATGTTAATATACCGAAGTATGAACATTTTATGTCAATCTTATACAATGACAATACATCATTAATAAAAAGATTACAAGATATCTGGTCAATTTTTAAAACAGATGGGGATATTTTTAGTATTGTGAGGGTTGCCCCCAAAATTCATTTCTGAGATAGATAAAAGTATAAAGAGAATCTTAGAAAGAAATAGAAACGGATCAATGAATGGGAGCAGGGAGAATGAATATTATAGGAACCACAAAGTGTGGGAAGTGTAACCAGTGCCATTATATTATTGACATAGAATTTATTTTATTAAATAACTATTGCCACTCTAGAATAATTTTTTTATAAAAGGCAACTGTGATAAGAGAGGATTAGTTTATATTGCAGTATGTAATAGAGGTCAATCATTCTATGTTGGCAAAATGGAAAGGACTTTAGGTGAGAGAATGTATGAGCATTTGAATAATGTTAGGAAGGGTAACAAAAACAATGCCCTCTGTAAACGTTCTTTGGAATGTGAGGCTTTTGTGACATTTGCATTTGGAATTCTAAAAAAAAACCTCTAGACTCCAGAGGTGGGCAATGGGAAACAAGAATACAGAGAGCTTGTTTGGCAACTTAGGTTGGATGCCACTAAACCCCCTGGTCTGAATGGCTAAATTTCAATGTATCCTGTTTTAAAGTTCAGTGCAGCAAAACTATGATTGAGTTTTGAGTTGCATGTATGTTTAGTATTTAAAAGTAACTTAGTGATTGTTTGCAGATTAAACTATTCAACAAACTAGTTTCTACTGTTTGTATGGAATTGTTGGATTTACATTTCATTCATTTCAACAAAGTTGTCAAAGTTTTACAGTCCTGGACCTTTCCCCTGAGACAGTATGAACCCACTGTTTTGTTTACCAGTTTCCATTCAGGGTTGCAAGGTATACACACTGTTTCTGACATTCTTAAATGTAAGGATCTTAAAAACCAACCTAGCAGATTCTGACAACCAGTGCAAATCCTATAGCACTGACATTATAGGGCAAGACTGAGATGTCTCAGCCAGAAGCCAGGTTATGAAAATCTGCACTTGTTGCAGAAGTTGCAGGTCCATGTCCTTAAACCTGAGATAGACATTGTTACAGTAGTTGTCCAGGTGAGATGAAATTATGTCAGGAATCGTTTTTGCTAAGTCCAAGGATGGGGATCAGATTCTGAATCTGGAGAATGTTTTTGAGAGTATGATGACCTGGTTATTGCTGATATCTGATCTGTAAAGAGTCAGCTGTGAATTAAGACTCCACCCCAGTTCACAGATAAGTAAGTTGAAGTCCAGTCTAGCCTGCATATATAATCAGTGGAGAAAGGAAAGAAAAGTGTAAAGGATGGATAATGTTAAGTACTAGGTATCTCATATGTCTTGGTTGGGAGGTGTTTTAATCAATTTTGTGCCATCCAGTAAAGTATTAATTCCAAGTTGTCCTCAAAGTGTTAAACTCTGACATAGATTCCTGAGTAATACATTGCTTCATATTGTTGGTCTGTTTCTCATAAAATTGTGTTTTTCTGGCAAATCACTGAAGACTGAAGTCACAAAATAATGGCAGACATTTCGTTTTCAGACTTCACACCCTTCTGAAAATTCATGCTCATGCAAAAAACTTATTCTACAAACGTTATAAGTTTGTAAGAGCAATATTTAAACGGTGGTCCTGTTTTTGTGCCTTTGCCCCCCCCCCCCCCCAATTACTTATGGTTTTGTCCAGATTTTTTTGTTGTAAGAGGTTGAAAGGTGTGCTTTACAGTTGAGAGGCACTATTTCAGCTGTTTAACAGGACGATTACTATAGGACGAGTTTTAAAGCGTCAACAGTAAAATCTTAACTGGTCCACGACTCTAGACTGAGACTCCGTGCGTGTGTGTTGGGGGACTCCTATATATAATTCATTAAATCATTTGTTCAGCAATGCTATTCAGTCCTGTCTCATCCTCTACTACTGTTGTTTGTTATTTTAATAATTACGATGTCAGTTTAAGACTGCCCCGCTAAGGCCACTCTCACTGTCTGTGTGGGGCAACGCGTCACAGAGCTCCAGATGTGGCGCAAGCTTTCCGCAGCCCAGGTGATGATGGCGATGATGTCATTGCTGACGCGGCCAACGCCGAGCAGGGAAGAGGCAGTACGAAGTGCCACAGCTAAGTCAAGTTTCAGAGAGTTAGCGCAGTTGTTGCTAACTTGCAGTTGTGCTCTTCTTTGTGTTAGACAGTTTACAGACGAAGCTTGCGAGCTCAGAGAGTATCGAAACCGAAGAGAATAATACTCAGAAAGTCGTAGCCATGAGTTATTCTCAAGACATCGACGGTTTTGTGAAAAGATGGGGTAAGTCATGTAACCAAATCGCAAACAAATATGTAATCTAAACGACTTCTGTAGGAACTTCACCCAGAACAGTTAAGCAGAGGTCTCCGGACTGGAAACGTAGAGTTCATCAAAACTTGTTATTGTATTGTCCTGGGAGGGACCAGTTTAACTGGCCCTCTCTTAGCACATCTTTTACAGTCCGGTTTCATAATACTGCTATTTGAGTTGCCGTTATGTTAAGCACTAATGAATGAAATCACAGACACCTCTCAGCTCAGTAGACCGATCCAGAAAAGGGCCGGTTGGCTGGTTACCGTTATCTGCTGTTATTTACTGTTAATGCCCCGGCTGTCCTGAGGTGACTTTCAACTCAAGATATCTAAACTGCCACAGAACAGTGGCAGTTACATTGCTTACGTTTCACTTTACATTTTGCTGTGCTAAATGTTATGTCCCAGGCTCAATTTTTAAACTAACAAGCAGTTAAAAAGTAAGTTGCACATGACTTAATATGTAGAAATAAAATAAGCTGTAGTTGGAGGATATGTAATTTTGCATTTTAAGAAGGTCCTTAACTACTGAAAGTACAAAGCAGATCAACGAGTTATTTTAATTTGTTAAAATAAGACCGTGGGGGGACCTGTTGTACCAGTGTGGGATTATTATTTGAGAAGACCCTTAAGCCTGTATGTTGCTGTCCCCGCTACAGCACCTCATTTCCACATTTACTCAGTCCATCATTAGTTGCTTAAAGCTATCATGTGTTCCACATTACTGGTAACCTGTTCCACTTTTCCGACCACCCTGTTTGTGAAGTAGTATTTTCTCTTATCCAGTCTTTAGTTTAAGCTGTCATCCCTGTCTTATTTTCTCTTGTACTTCTAACCCTCTGCCCCTCTCACTTTTCCCTCACTATCCTGTGTGTGTGTGTCCATGTCCATGCCATGCCCCTTGTCTGTTAACCCTCCAAAGTGAGATCCATAACATGTAATGAGTTGTGTAGCTGTTCTGCACTTTTAATGTAGTAATCTGTATTCCGTGTGTTTTTGTTGCAGACTATATTACTGAGATCTTTGTTACCATACATAATTGAAAATGACTCCCAAAGTGCTGAGTTTAGCTGTTCACTGTTTTCTTGTCACATGACTTATTTCAGTTCACAGCCTCAAAAGTGCCAGATCTTTGCTTTCCTTCGTGTATAACTGTGGTCTGAGTGTATGCTGCTGCTGTGCCCTGTCCTTAGCTAGCCTTTCATCTATAACCACAGGTCACTGCAGTATCTACAGTGGTTCAGTGAACACGGTATACTTGTAAATGTCAGGCGAGTAAATTTTGGTTCCAAGCCCAGTATTGCTTAATTGTTTAGCAAACCATTCTGTAATTCCTACTATATAGGGCACCTCTTAAGAATGTCAGCTGTCTGAAATAGCAACCAGCACTCTGTTTCATGCTAACCTGCTCCAAATACTCTACAACTGTAATGTATTGTATTACATTTGATGTTGGGAAGGATTGGTGTGAACCTGTGCAGCATCTTTCCATAAAAATCCCCCCCCCCCAGCCATGCGAGCGTCTACTTGTATGTTAGTTTTTGATGTGCATTTAGGTCGCTAAAGATCTTATTGTCATGTGCAGGGGGGACAAGTGCCTGACCACCTAGTCCAACTTTTTTGTCTGACTTTTTTTAAAACTAAACATTAATTGCAAGCACCCATGCTGTTTCTTCATTTAAACACACAGTAGCAGTCTGTGAATTTTCTAGGTATCATTCCTTATCCAGTTTTCTTTTCAAGCTAGACAACACTTCACCTGTGCTTCCTAGACAGGGTACTTCAGGACTCTAAGCATTCAGTTCCTTCAGTAACTTAACACTCACACATTTGTGTCCTGTCCTTATTTGTATCACTGGTTACGTATTATAGTGTTTCAAAACCTGCATTTCCATTCTTACTCATTGATGTTCTGCACAACAGTTTTTCTGCATTTCTTTCACTTCTACCATATTTTTAATTAACCACACTGGCTTAAGAACTGAATAAATTAGTCTTCTTCTCTGTCTGTCATAGTTTCATGTACTTAACGACTGTATCTTAATCTGATGTGTTTAGGCATGATTAAACAGATAAAATTTTACTTAGGACTGTATGAAGTTGCTGTGCTTTTTAGTAGAATATTTGTCTATGCCTGTATATAACCATACTGTGTATAGTAAAAGTTGAGCTAAAACTGCTTCATCTGTACTGGGTATAGATAGACATGCTACTGTATTTTGACCAACTGGGCTGACTTTCACACATTTGTTATATTCCTCAACACAGTAGCCCAATTTTAAGTCCTGGTAAGGACAGGATAAATACCAGACCATCACACTAGGAGTAGAATAGAGTAGTAAATCCTAGATAAGCATTATATGTAGACCTATACCTAGTCCATTTAGTGTGGCCAGTATTTATTTTCCCAGGCTGGTTCTTTGGCTTGCTTTTCACCATATCCTTATCAAGTTCCCTGTCCGTTAAGTTTTGTAGGTATTTAGACTTGATGTTACTGCGCTAGCTTCATTGACTTGCATGGCATTTGGTACAAAGATGTTATAGAGAAATCAATGTAGAACTTACGGAGTTTAGGTCACACATTTTGTGCCAGAGTGAAATCTGTTTAAATTGTTTTTTTTTTTTTTCCAAGGGGCAGGCTTCTACACCCAGACCTAAAACTCTGTATATGCTAACTCTGAAATTGTCCAAAAGAAAATCTGACAAGGAGAGATTGAAGAAAATGCAACACTTAAACTTTAATACTACTTTCCAAATCTAGTCACCATGCCAGGATGCCCATGAAATTTTATGTTTGATATTTTTTGCATCGATCATCTGTTTGATGACAAACTGTAGTCTCTGCGGGATCTTGTGGTGGGACCACTATAGATACATTTCCTAGCTATTTGAATAATGGAGTCAACGATTCTGTTTTTTTTTTTTCCTGAACTGCATAATTCTGTAATGAGAGAATAATTTGTAGTATAAAAGTGATGAAATAAGAGGAAAAAAAGACGACCATCTAAAGTGTTTGTAAGTGTGTAGAGCCAAGTGAAGGTAGTAGCACAGAATTTAACAGGCTTAACAGATGAAAAAGAGGTGTGTAAAAATAAAATGCGAGTCAGAAAATAAGCCACATATACCATATAAGTGGATGATGGTCTCAAATGGAATTGAAAGAGAAGGCCATGAATCAATATACTGCATAAGATCATAGGGGTTTACTAGGCTAATGGCCCTGGGGTCCTTACAAGCCTAGCCAGGAGTTTATCCCCAAAAAGAAACCTCAGTCAGCACCTGTCATCTCTGTCAATGAGGGATACAGGTGAAACCCCTGGGATGAATTTGTGGTTTCCCATCCACTCGTATAGGATCATAGGAGACTATGTAGGTATGGCTGTAAGCATAAGAGAAAATAGGTGTCCCATTCTTAATCAAGTTTGTGGAATCTTATGCTAGCTAGTAAAGGACATGATTCTAAAATGTGGAAAAAGGACATGTTTTAAGGTGAGTAAAAAGCAAGCAGAAGTGTTGAAAGGGAAATATCAAATTACTTTTTTTTTCACTTCAGCGCTCAAAAAATGAAATGTGAAATATAGAATTACATTTGAAGTAGTAAAATGTGGATTTGTGGTGGTCTTTTGGAAAATGCTGGAAACTAATGCACAGAATGAATAATTTTAACTAGATACAGGCACAAAGTGCAGTATCTTGTCAACATATTTTAAAGCTATGGATCTGTTTGGCACTTGAGAGAGCTGTATGCACACCATTGACTTATTCCAGCCTCTGGGTGGCACCTTTTGGGCAAACATTGCAAGTGCAAAACTTGGACATTCAAGGCCCCCTTTGTTTCAGATGCTATCACTTAAAGGTGATAATTCTCTTAATATGCCAGGTTGTGTGGTTTATGAGAAGCTAAGAATTGTAACTAGCAAGAACTACATTTGTTTTAAATTTAAATCACTTTGTGCAGAGAAACGTATCTTACTGTAGAGAGTGAGAGCAAAATATCCTGCATAAATGTGTTAATTTTGTTTTTCTTTTGTTTCGTAACTTTGCCAGGAGAATAATATATAAAATGAAAACCTAGTGCCATGCTAGTGATGGTGTCTTAGAAATGTACCTGTAGTACTTGGAAGTAAAGTTGAGTAGGATCTGAAGAGAATGGAGACCTTAGTTTTCATTGAGAAGTAGTTAAAGCCAGCAGAATGAATTAAGTAAGTATGGTCAGTATTGTGAATGAGGATAAGGTTCACATTTGCATTGATTTTCCAGGAGCTGACTAAAGTGGTTAAGAAAGACCATTACCCATTCCTTACAAATGAAGACATGGTCTCAAGAACAACAAATGTCTATTTTTTTCCCATTACTAGATTTAAACCAGAGTTTTTGGAAGGTAACAGTAGTTTAGACACCCCCCAGACTGTTTATATTACTTTATTTGGAAGGTATAGATTATTCGGGTTTCTGTTTGGTATTTCATGAACAGAAATGGTTTCAACTATCATGAGTCACTTAGTCAACAGAAATGACGATGAACATGGTCAGTGTTATGAATCTCTCATTCTCATTTGCATTGCTCCAAAAGTTTTGATTTAGTGTCATGGTAGGCTGTGGCTCCCTAGTGAGTATGACAGAGAAAGGAGGGAACACAGAATGAGTGAGTAAATGTTTCCCATAGAGGCTTTTGGGGGCAATTGAATATATTGCAATGGGAGACTGACGTGTGCAAGTCAGTAGAAGTGTGTAAGGCTTGGGCTATAAACAAAAGAGAAGGGTACAGAAAGGAAGAAGTAGGTGGTTGAGTTAGATGTGACACCAAACAGACTCTGGTACACCTTATATGTTTGTTGGCATCCATGTTTGTGTATGCATACCCAAGACAAGTATGAATACATTTTTACCATAGTGCCTCTCCATTACCTATCATTTTTAAGCGATTTCTTCTTTTTTGTATTTCTGTGAGTGTTTCACAGAGATTGTGGTGATGCATACCTCCGGTGTTATGAGAGTAAAGGTATAAAGAAGGCTGTTGTGATACAGTTATCATAAACTGATCATATTAGTCAGTTTTCACAAGAAGCAGCCATGAATGGCTGGACCCTAATGCACACAAGCTGTCACCATCTGCCTTAAAACAGCATTAGTCAGTTCTTTATTTGGAATGTAACAACTATTAGTTTTTTGGATAGTAATATCTCATAATGTTGTGTTCATAGTAGTGTAGTTTTTCACTGATAAGTCTTCAAAGTCTCTACTTTTGTATAGCATTTTGAGGTGGATGCCCACTGTCTTGGGGTGTGCATTACAGACAAGTCTCTACCTGAACAGCCTAATAACTTCCAGAAGTGGATGAAAGACAGTATAGGCATTTGAATAGTTTTGCATTGTTATAGACATCAGGCAGCCATTGTATCAGGAGTGCATACTTGTGTATAGGTGAGTTCTCAGATATCAGAACTTTACATTAATCTGACACCAAACTATTCCTTCAAAGGCTAGCTGACTAAATATTTTCTGATTCCAGTATACGTATTATCTGTTCCCGAGCAAAGAACAGATAATTCTTTCTTTCATATCCCAGAGAATCCGTCAGTTTTATTGTGAATAGGCATTTTCCTCTTGGATCTTTCTCGTATACAGACAGACTAAAGATAAAGTAATAGTAATTAGGGTCATGTGTGCTGTTTACACTCACTTTTGAACACAAGCAAGAACACTTATTTCAATCCTGTAAAATTCTGCCTTGCTAGCTGTGAGTGTTTTTATACATAAGTCATTTTCCATCCTTGTGGGTTAAAAGTCCTGTCTCTCATTTATTTGGCTGAAGTGTTCATAGGTGTGTACTAGGCTAATGACCCTGGAGCCTTTACAAGCCTAGCCCACAGAAATGCCCTGTCATCGTGCCACCTGACATTTTTTTGACAACCATTTTTGGGAGGAAAATGATAAAGAAAACTATTTATTGAAATGCTATGAATTTTTCTTTGTATGTCTATAGATGAATGTCCAGTCACAATATCTAAAAGTTCAAAAGCAGCTTCTGCTCACTAGTAAGTCTGTATGTATCCAGATGTTCATAGAAGTACAAATATTAAAGGTGGAAGAGAAAGATGTTTACTTTGTCTAAATGGTATATTCTGCAAGCCTGATCTGGAGTCTGTTAAAAGTGGGCCCACATGGAAATGGGTTAACTGCACAGATCAGAGGCTAAAGGGCTGAAGTGCTATATATCTCATTTAATGATATCTGGTGTTGTATTTCACAGTATTAGTTGTTAATTGCTGTGCGAGGCTGAAAACTTCTCGGATATTTTCTAGGTTTCTGTTTGCAAAAAGTTCAGACTATAACAGCCTTTGACTGTTCATAGTTACTGTTCACATTTGCAGACTAGGCTAACAATCACCCAGACTTTTTATAAGCTTAGCCGTGCAGTCTGAATCATTTGTGTCCCTGTGTATTATGCACATTTATTAGGGGGGGGTATGTTAGGAAGTTTCTAGGGGTTATGCGGGGAGGTATGTTAGACAGTAATGTCCACACTCGGTGACACGGGGCCAGAACTGAGGTGAATTTCCTATTTCCCATTCATGACTTTGCATATTAGCGTAGTCAGACCACTAGGTCTATAGTTTCTGGGTTCAGTTGATGGTCCACCCTTGTGAAATGGGCTAACCATTGCTGTCCTCCATTCTTGTGGTACAAAACCTGTTTTGAGGCTGTATTTAAAGAGCGACTCAAATGGTCCTGATAGATAAATGTTTCACACTATTTAGGAGGCATTGTGGGATACTAATGGGGCCCATTGAGGCTCTGTTTTTGGCATTAGTGAGTGCCATCAGCACCTGCTCCCTGTTAACAGTTGGGGAGGGGATATTTTGGTAGATATTTCATGGAGTTGGAAGGGGTGAAGTTTGAGCTGAATTTGTCAGCCTGCAAGTTTGCTATATCTCTGTGCTTAGTGAAGGTGGCACCATTGACCATCACTTCAGCACACTGATGTGTGGTGCCTTTTGAGGTTTCGGACTAAGCTGTAGAAGGCCTTGTGGTTGTCTTCAGCCTGTGAGGCTATCTCGAGTGTGTAATTGGCCATATTGAACTTAATTAATCCTATGTCCTTTTTAATGAAACAGGAAATTGTCATTATTTGAGTTGCTCTTCCTGATTTTTAGCTGATTTTTTTCCTTTTGTTATATATACCCTATTAAGATTCCACCAGTGTAGTTTGTTTTGGGCTAACTATTAGAAGGTAGTAGCCTGTATACAGCCGTTAACATGGTTATACATGGCGTCTGTGTGAGCAATTTCTCATAGGTTGCTGTGAAGTCAGGGTGGGGAGGGACAATGAATTTTGATAAACTATCACTTAATATGGTGTGATTTGCTTTGGAGTAGTTCCTAACTGTTGGAGTTTGCTGGGGTTACAGAGTTGATTTTTATTTCAAAGGAGACAGCTTTGTAGTCTGACCTCATCTGTGAGAACATGACACTGGGTGAGGGGGGGGTGGACTCCTCCCATGTTGACTCCTCCCATGTTGACTAGTACCTGGTCCAGTATGTTTGAACCTTTGGTGGGACTATCTGGTTAAAGGTATTTTTGTTAATAATAAAGTCCAGGTGTCTTTCTGCCTGCTTGTGTGAGGCATGGGGGGGTTACTACATTTTGGGTACAATTAATCTGAGTTAGTGAGGTGGAGAAAGACTTGATTTGATCTTCTAAAAGTATCAAAGTGGGTAGAATGTTACCAAACAAAGAAGAGATAAAAAGCAGAAGTATGTTTGAAGACACTGAGGGTAATTTTATGGGTGGTGCAAGGAAAGCATTTACTCACGGAGAAGGTGATGATGCAAAGAGCCATATTTCTGAAGACATTATGGGTGGTGCAAGGAAAGTATTTTTTCACAGAGAAGGTAATGACGCAGAGAGACATTTGTGAAGACATCTTTACTTTAAAAAAAGTGTGTGTCTATGCATGTGAGAGGATCATGGTGGTGGTTTGCAGACAGTGGAAATGGTGTTATTCTATAACTGACCTATTAATTATCGAGATGTGTGCATTGTCAGCTAGGTGAAAAAACTGCAGGCTAGAAGGGATAAGTAATACTGCTATGAAACTCTGTTTATTGCAGCAGTGAACAATTGTCTTGTTTCCTTTAGATGTTGCATCTTAAGAGGCAGGCCTATTTGTGTAGAGGAGAGACTTCAGTTATTGATACTGGTGAGTTGAGGATCATATTGAATACAGGGTGCTGGAGGGCTGAATGAGTCGAAGGACTTCTTTGCTTTTCTGTGGATGTAGTAAGGCCAAGACACAATACAAGGATGGTCTTGTAGTAGTGCCATAGTGCATAGGTGTGATGTGCACTGAAGTGTGTACTTACCACCTTGACTTCATTCTTCAGGTGTGTGTGTGTGGGTGGGTTGAGCACACGCACGTGAGTCCACAGCATAATAGCTGTGTGGGAGGCAGTCCTCAACAGCTGGCATATCTCCCACATTCACACTCTCTCTTGAAAGCCTATGATTGCACAACAGAGGCAGTACTTCCCAGGAGACGGGGACTTGCATGATGACTGTTGTCACTGAAAGAAGAGTATAATCCATTAATACATGGGAATTGGTATATCATTGGAGTTTGAGTGAAGGTTACCAGTTGATGTCCTTGCATTCACTGCTGCAGTATTTGTTACAGTTTTTAATTCCCTGCTGTGGAAACCAGAATGTCTGGACCGTCTACTAAAGATTACTTGTTGATTTTTTAAAAGGTATGCAGAATGTCACCCAAACACTCTGCATAGCGTGGGGCATAAAGATGATGATCAGGCTTACCATAATTAGAACTTCTTTGCTGCCTGTTTGAACATGTCTTTTTACCATCGGTCTGTTTACCTCTGTCCGTTTTCTGTCAGTTGAACACATTTTCATTCTCCAGTGACTTCCTACACCTGTTTGCTGACTTCTATTGCAGTTGCGGATAAGTGCCTCCTTGGGAATTTTGTTTTTTCATTCTTTTTTGTGCTCCTTGGTGTTAATGTCATCCAGGAAAGGTAAATGCCAGTGTGGGAGCCAGATTCCCCATAAAGACCACCATAAGTGTCTTTTTTTTCTTTGGTCTGGGAGCTTCTCGTGAGCATGTATGTCAGGCATTTGTTCAGAAAACACTTTGCAGTAGACTTTCTTCCTTTTATTTTTGTGTCTTGAGAACCAGCGTCTTAAGCTTCTTGCTAAAGAGACTATGGAAGGAATCTCCTGCCTTGAGGGTCAGCAGTTAGGGAAGAAGGTGAAAAAGGTACGACCAAAATCTTCTGCTGTCCAGCCTCCACCAGTTGTTTCTCCTGAAGTCGTTGCAAACCCAGAGGCTTGCCTGGGTGTGTTGCTGGATTTCTCTGCCGCGACCATGTTTGAGGCCGATTAGGGTCCGGCTGGGAGCACGTTCGAAGAGTCTTTGCAGGAGTCCATCTCAGACGTTCAGGAGGGGGAACCATGGCCGAATTTTTTTTTCCTCTGAGGGGCCAAGGAGAATTCCTCAGTTTTTGGTTGGGGAAGAAGTTCCTACTATGGTTCTCGACTGCTGTCCTGGGTCCAAGCCTTCTCAGTTTTTTGGAGGGGACATTCCCTTAAAGAAACAAAAAAAATTAAACATGTTTCTTTTGTTTCTAGGGATCCATGGAGTGGTTGGCAGGCCTTCACTCAGACTATTTACAGCTTTAATGTCCTTAAAGCCTCCTCAAGGGGTTTGGGTTCCTGCTCCTCCCTGGTCCTCTGCTCCTGTTAAAAGGCCTAGAGAACAGGATTTTTCTGAGGACTAGTCTGATTCAGATGATGAATCCCTTTGACTTATTCTACTTAGATTCCCTCTCCTTTAGACTGTGGGTTAGAGGAGGAGGAATCTTTCAGTCCATATGTTCCTTTTGAGGAAATTTCCTTTGGAGAGACACACTCTCTAGAATGATAGATTTTTTTTTAAGTGGGATTGTGCTCAGGTCTCTGATATCCATAGGAGGTACTATGAATTGCTGCAGTTGGCATCTCCTAAACCTGTGGATGTTCCTCCTGTTTTGGCTGCTTTCCTGGATGCTTTTTCCAATGCCTCTCATGCGCCTGATTCTCTGCCTCCTACTCCCTGGAAGCCTGACTGGTTTTATAGGGTGCCTGAGAAGTGTTTTTTCCTATATACACATCTTGCTGCTGAACCCTCTGTGTCTGCAGCGTCTGATAAGCCATGTCAATTGCTTCCTTTGCTCAAGTTATTGCATTCTGACAAGGATAGCAGAACTAATGGAAAGGTGTTGGGTAAGAAAGCTTACACTTCTGCTACCCTAGCTTTTAGGTTATTAATTCAGACCCATATGTTTAGGTATGTGTTGGCTTATCTTTCTTAGGCCTGTCAACTTACTTCAGATTTTCCAGACTCCATGGGTAAAACATCTGTTCTTTCCTTACTAGGGACTTCCTCTCAATTCATTCATTGTATTAAATGTAGTTATGATGCAGCAGGTGCCCCTTCTAAGGCTGCTGTTTTTGCTTCAGTGATGGAGATATTCTTGCCTTAGACTTCAACCTCTACCTGATGATGATGATAGTAAAGCTAAGTTGATGGATGCTGCTGCTGGTTTGTCACTTTTTAGGGTAAAGGTATTGCCTTACAGGAACTTAAACATGTTTGTTTCTCCTGTGCCTGAATTTCAGAGAAACTATCCTGCTAAGCCTGCTTTTGTTCGTAGGCAATGCTGGCCATCTACTAAAGGTAAGAGTAGCAAACGAGCTCCCTCTGCTAAAGCTACTCAGTTTTCAGGGACTCCGAAACGTTCCCTTCTGGACAAACTAGGTGCTGTATAACTCTCCATCTCTTCCCAGCCATATTCCTCTTTCTCTTTGCTTTCTGTTTTTCTTTTTCTTCCTGTTTGGCTTTAGATCAGTCAGGATTCTTGGGTTCTGTCGATTTATTCGTCAAGGCTACTTCATGGTGTAGAAATCTCATCCTCATTTTATGGGCATTCTTCAGCCTCCTTTGGAAAAACTTCCTTTTTCTCCAGAGGTTCTTCAAAAGAGGGTACTATTCAAGAGGTGCCTGTGTCCCATAGGGTGAAAGGGCTCTACTCCAGGTTGTTTCTAGTGCCCAAAAAAAGAGGGCACTTTGAGATCTGTTCTAGACCTCTCTCATCTAAACAATTTTTCTAAAAGTGCCTTCCTTTCAGATTTTGCCCCTTCAGATTCTGTTTCCTCAGGCCTATATGGTGTCTCTGCATCTCATGCATGCTTATGTCAGTATTCTGATCCATCCTCTTTTCAGAAGTTTTTGCATTTCTCTATTGCTTCCTGGCATTTTCAGCTCTCTGCTTTGCCCTGTGGCCTTTCTACTGCCCCCATGGGTTTTCACAAAGTGCCTTGCTTCTGTGATTGCTTTTTCTGGATTTCAAGGGATCCATATATTTCCTTAAATGACCTGTGGATTCAGGCGTCCTCTCCAGAGACCCTTTTGCAAAGTCTTCATTTTGCTGTTTCCCTTCTTCAGAGTTGAGGTTCACTATAAATTTCAAAAAATCTTCTCTGACTCCTCAGGTTCATGTTTTTCTGGGTTGCAGCATCCAGATGGTGCCAATACTTGCTTCCCTGCCCCCTCCAAAGGCCTTAACTCTCATTTCTTTCTTTCAAGCTCTTCTTCCTCTGGCTTCCATTACTGCCAGGAAGTTTCTGAGAGCTATGGGTTTCATGGCATCCGCCATTACAATGCTCCCTCTGGCCAAATGTCACATGAGAAAGTTTCATTGGTTTCTGAAGTCAGTGTGGCTCCAACATGCACATCCTCTAGACTTTGCAGTGCCTTCTTTTCCTTGTCTCAGACAGAAATTTTCACTGGTGGATTCAGCAGTTGTCTGAATCCAGGGATCCCTTTTCACCCCCCCTCACCTCTCTGGAATTATTCACAGATGCTTCAGACATGGGACGAGGGAAGCGACATTTGGCTCTCTAAAAGTACAGAGGGTGTGGTCGCCAAGTCAGCAGAAGGAGCACATCAATGTCAAAGAGATGAGCTCTTCTGCTGGCTCTTCAGACCTTTCATCCTCTGTTCTCTTTCCAGGGCCTCTCAGGGTGTTCACAGACAATACCAGAGTGATGTGATATATCAGCAAACAGGGAGGAACAAAATTTTATCTTCTTTGCCGGTTGGCGCTTCTGGTATGGCATCTTCTGTCAAGTATCAAGTGACTCTGTAGGCAGTTTACATCCCTTCCGGTCAGAACATTGTGGCAGACACTCTGAGCAGGTCCTTAACTCGATCCTACAAATGGATGCTTCACTGGGATATGTTTCTGGACATTATCCACCAGTGGGTTACTCCTCAAGTGGATCTTTTTGCCTCCCCTCTAAACAGACCACTTCCTCTGCTTTGTGCCAGAGTCCCAAGTGTTTTGGTATGCAAGGTGGACATGCTTTAATTTTCATGGAAGGAGGAGTTTCTTTATGCATTCCCTCCCCTTCCTCTCATTTCGTCCTGTTCAAGATCCAATTGGGTGCTCCCAAAATCTTGTTGGGGACTCCCTTTTGGCCGTGACCGCACTGGTTCCCTCTGCATCTAGCCAGTTACCTCACAGGATGGATATAATCACACAAGATAAGGGATCTCTCATCCATCCCCACCTGTCCACACTTCAGCTGGCACTGTGGGCGATAGGAGTTTGATTCCTCACAGACACCTTTTTTGTGAGGATCTGCTGCAAGTCCTGCAGGAGGCCAGGAAACAGGAAATCTACTTATCCAAATGGAAGAAGTTTTCTTTTTGGTAATTCTCATAACCTGCTGGTTTAACCCATTCTTCTGTTGAGGTCCACTTATCAGCTGTCACCGCTTGTCTGTCTCTTTCTCCTCATTTAGCTTCTAGATTTCAGGTTAAGCAATTTCTTAAAGGTGTCCTTAATATTAGACCTTCCTAGGAAGCCTGTTCCTCCTCCTTGGGATCCTTAATTTTGTTTTGGGGAAGTTGACTCCGACTCTATTTGAGCCTGTTGCTTCAGTTTCCTTGCTACATTGTTCCTGGAAGACTGTTTGTTTTTTGTTAGCTCTGAGTGTCTTGAGTCGCATGCCTTTATGGCTTCTCCTCCTCTTTTGGTCTTTCATGAGGACAGGGTGTCCTTGAGCACTAACCCTCCTTTTATGCCTAAGGTGGTTAATGAGCTATGTCTGAAGCAGTCTATTAATCTAACTACTTTGTTTGCCCTGTCTGCAGTCTGATAGTGAGAGGTTGCTGCATACTTTGGATGTGCATAGGCGACTTGGTTTATTTGTATAAGACTAAGGCTATTAGAAAATATGATCGGTTAATTGTTTCTTTTCATCCTAGATCTTTGGAGCTTCCTGTATCCAAGCAAACTATTTCTTCTTTGATTTCTAAGGCTATTTCCGTTTGTTACACTTTCATGGCAAGAGCCTTCCTTCTTCAGTTAAGGCTCATTCTGCTACAGCTGTGACTTCCTTGGGTGCTTTTTTCCAAGGGCTTAGATACTAAATCTATTCTTGAGCCAGCTACATGAACGTCTGTGCATACCTTTACCAAACCCTACAGATTGGATAGTATCTCTCTAGAGACAGGGCTGGTTTTGTTAGTGCCGTTCTTCATGGCTTTTTTGGGGGCTCTTCTGTGCCCCCCCTCCCAAGTTTCCTTTTTCTGCTGTCCCGTCTGTTAAGAATACTGCAACAGTAAATGTAATGCCATAGTGCAGTTATGTAAAATCTTACAATAATGGTAGATGTCCTTGCCTTCACTGCTGCAGTATTCACTCCATCCCTCCTAGTCTTTTGCCTTCCTTGATGTACAAGTTACTTCTTGGTGTTTCTAGGACTGTGTTCCTAATGGGGCAGTCAGTTCTGATTTTGGTAGGCCTGAATGCCGCTTTATGCCCTATGCTATGCATTAAGCATTTGGGTGACGCTTGGCATATCTTTTAAAAGCAACAAGTAGTCTTTGATAAACTGGTCGGACATACAGGCTTCCACAGCAGAAATCACATCTGTTAAGAATACTGCAGCAGTGAAGGCAAGGACATATACCGTTAGGGTAAGATTTTACACAGCTGCACTTTTGAGATCATTCTAGGACTGAGGTAAGAGTGCCACAAAATTCCTAAGTTCCCTTCTGATGCTGTACACCCTTAAAGTTTCAGTGTGGGAGAACATTTTTCCCATAGCCAAGCCTTTGTTTGTTTTCTCAATTATGGCTGCCTTCAAGAACACCCTTAAGTCTTACCATTATTACCTTGTATGTTCAGACATTGGGTAACGTGATTGTAATTACATTAAACTTTGAAGCTTTGTATTATTTACCTTGTATGTTCAGACATTGGGTAACAGTGATTGTAATTACATTAAACTTTTGAAGCTTTGTATTCTTTACTCATTTTAATGAGTATGCCCACACAGCTTTATTTTTTGTCATAAAAAAATTATATATATAAAATATAATATATCCATTTTTTTAATCTGTTTCTACTATTATATACCAGCTCTCTGATAACACTTATGACTACAGTTGTATCATGCTTCGGTACTTTAATTCATTCATCTTAAGAAACCTGATAATATGCTCTCACATAGATCACTTGTTTTATTTCTCATCATATTGTTTAATCTTTCTGTCTGTATCTGCCTGTTATCTGTACTGTGCTTAGTATGTAAAGATGTTAACTGTTGTTTGAAGTTCTCAGACTTTGACTCTTTTTGACATGTTTTCCACTTCTGAGAAGTATGTTTATGAAATTTATGTCGAGTGCAGTTTTCACATAATGTACAATAGCATATTTTCTGTTTTACATTTCTTAAACATGCATGGTTGGGGAATTGTGGAAAAGTTTTTTTTTTATTGCTTTATTTAAAATTTTCAGTCCTCACATGACTAATGTTTGCACATCTAGCTAAGCCCAAGTTGAAAGGATGTCTGCTGTGAGTAAGAGCTGTCTTATGTGGTGTGAAAGAGTTACTATGTCTTTCATTGCCCACGTAGGTGCACCCAGATTTCATGAAACGAATACAACAAAAGTTGGACTGTGATAATTGTCTTGGACTCCGCTTTTTTATGCTTCCTCAAACTGTAGACATTGCAAAGTAGGGGGGAAAAGGCCCTTTAAAAATAGGAACATCAGCTAAAAATCTGGGCATCTAATTAGCATAAAATTTAATTACCAAATTACACACAGCTCTTCCTGTTTCTAGTAGGTGTGTGGGATGTTACCCAGAAATTCATGTTTAGTAAACAGAGTGACAAAACCATGTAAAAATGTAAGCACATTATCAGAGTGTAAAACCTGTCTGTTAAAACTGTTTAGCAAAATTCTGCCGCCAAATGTAATTTTATTTTTGCACCAGAAAAAGGGAGTTGTAAGATGTGCGTAATCTTTAAATTGTTACCACTTGTATTTTGGTCATGTAGTGTGGTTTTCTGTGCATTAGTTTTGAAAATCTCATGTAATGAGGGTGATTCAGAAAATTGTGTGAAGGGGTAAATGAAGCCTGAAAAAAAAAAACATTACTTTGAAATAGCGACAGTTGAGAGGCATGCTCCTTTTGAATGTATCACACTTGTTATATTTATTAAAAGCAGCACTACTGTTACGAACAATATTTCAGGTTTGACACTTGTACTTTTCTAAAGGCGTCTAAGATGGATGTTTTGGAAGGATATTTGGAAGTAGTGTTTGCACAAGTAGTTCGTTATCAGCACAGTAAAATAATGCCGAGGGTAAGTTCTGTGTTATAGTAACTTTTTATACTTTTAATAGTTTGGTCATATTGCATGAAATTCTTTTTCTTAGGGGTTGATTGGTCATATTTGCTTCTTGTACTTATTTTCTATACAGAATTTCTGTATAATTTTAAAATTTAGTTTGACCAGCCTGAACTGTTTTCACATTGCAGGGAATGCCATAAGCCACTAGAGGGCACTTTATGCCATAACTTTGGCAGTTAACTTGAAACAGCTAGCCAAAATCAAAAAGCAAGTACACAATCTGTGATGTGTTGAGTGGGTTTGCAGTGTACACATACTCTCGTAGCCTGACAAAATGCCACCAGGGGTACTGGCATGGTGCGTAATACTGTTGACTTGTTATATTTGCTGTAGTACCAGTTTTGAGTCAGTGGTGTGGGATGAAGTTGTAAGGAATGAATTTCTATTTTCCTAACTCATTCTCCAGATACTTTATCTTAAAATAGCCAGGGTTAATTTGTTTTTCTCTTTCTATGCATACAATACTGGACTATCCTTAAAGCAATTGTATGTTCCTCTCTAAAGGAATGTCTAACGGTGTGCAGTGTTATCCACGTGTATCTCTTGTCTTGAATAACTGCCCAGCCATTAATCGTGTGACAAGTTGCAGATCACTTGTTACAGTCGTCATTGCTATTCATCTACATGTCCAGAAGTCTGTTAATGGAATTAAATGCTGCTTTTTCCTTTCATATATCTAAAGTTTGAAATCAAGTTCATCCTTCAACTTGCTACTGCATCCATACTTCAGTATGAATTCCTTGTCACCTTTAAGAACAGGCAATGTACTCCTGTGGAATGGCATTATCTCAGTTTTTTGTGCTAATAGACTTTCTCATAAGTCACCATTTCTACTGCAAGTGTAATTGTTATATATTTTCTGCCTTGATATACATTTTTTGTAACCACAACATCCCCACCTCTTTCACTTGCTGTTTTAATTTTCTATCTTCTTTATATCCCTAACTGAATACATTCTCAAATTCTTATTCCATTTCTCTTCTTAATCTCTCCACTAATTTACTGGGCGTTGTCCTTTAATACTGTTACATCACCATCGTAACATTTATTTGTAAGTGCTTTTCTTAGTCGCTTACAAATGTGTGTAATCCCAACCTTTGCTGTCACCATTATGTTGTTTAATAATCTACTAGTTTATTACGTTTGCTTTTCTCCTAACCTCCCTGTTATTTTTTCAGTGTACAGTTTAACAAATTGTACATAGACACCGTTTACAGTATGTACAGTTTAAGATTTAGTATTGTTTTTAAGTCTGGCTCTCTCTCCAAGCATAATGTTTTGTGTTTATATTTTTGTGGTTTGTTTTTAATATTTTTCTCCGCTGTAGTTTATTACACTACTTTGTTAATGAATCAGCCCAAAAAGAACTCGTCACCAAGGAGACGAAAACCAAATAAACGTCTGAATTCCGATGTACTGAAACTTCAAACACCATAGATTCGAGCAGTGTAATCCAAACAGCAGTACAAAAACAAGTAGCTTAACCAAGCTTTTGGCGAAGCTTCTTCGGGTTTTTAAAAAAATTCATTATTCATATTGATTTAATACATGCAAAAAATTCACATGCGACTGAAAAATCAAGACTTATTGTTTAAAATTAAATATACAATAAAAACACAATATAAAACAAATTAAGCCATAATTAATAAAATTCATAAAACGTGGAAATGCATATGAATGTCAGTCAGCTATAAATTCATTCATTATGGATCTGTAGCACCACATTACAACTGCTGCATACTTTTTAATATAGGTCTTAAGCTAACTGCATCATTTAGTCCTGGGGGACTTCATAGGTTGGTACTAGGCTATCAGCCCTAAGGCCTATGCAAGCCTAGCCATAACAATTCCCTGAAATTTTTTTTCCGCAATATTTACAGCTGTTAAAGTCATAATCCACCTATACTCTACACATTCTGTTCTATTGCATGTCTCCATCTCTGTTACTTGCCAGGATCAACTCAAGTGCTATAAATTTAAAAACATGATTTGAATCTGTCTCTAGTATATGCCTGTATAGTGCATTGATATTGGGCTTATTTGAGCTAGTTGTTTTTGTTTTGCTGTTCAGAATTAAGCTGATCAAATCTAATGGTGTTTGGAGTTTCAGAACATCGGCATTCAGACTTTTATTTGGTTTTCCTGACATGGTGACTTGAGCTCTCTTTGAGTTGATTGTCAAATTTTTTTTTTTAATTGAGCTCATCTTCATCTATATATTTGTGTTCTATTTGGGATAGGGACTACTTGTTAATTGCTATTTTCTTGTCCATGGTGCATGACTCCCCTGTAAATGGGATTTTGCCTGACTGGATTGTCCTGGTAAAACATACAAAGTAAGTAAATAGTTAAGCAGATTTGTGTTTCTTACTGGTTAGTGTGCTATATTCCAATCTTACTTCTGTATATATTTACATTTGTGAGTCTGCTGATATAGAGGAAAACATTGACACAAAATGGAGCTGCTTATGCTGACAGCATAGCAATAGATAGTCCTTGGCTGTCCTCTGACCTTCATCCCTAATAACACAGACTGTGAAGTACTTTGTGTCATTAAATGTTGAAGCTTATTGGCTAGGGAGTGATAACATATGTGCTCCTTTTGAAGCCTTCAGTATGCAATAGACTTCAGGAAGCCTTTTGTTGGGCTTTGAAATCCTGATCTAGTTTCCACTGCTTAGGCTCTTCTCTAGCAGGTGGCAGCAATCAGAATTACAAAATGCAAATAAATAGAACCATGACAGAACATAGTAATGCCAGCAGATTTAGAGTCCTGAAACTTTTTTTTTTGTATGCAGTATCATGTTAAAGAGTTGAAAAAATTCAGATATTACTGTCAAGCAGTGCAGAAGGGAACTGTGCAACTTTTATATGGCTGCTTGATTTCAGTTAGTCACTAAAGGAATTGGTTATTAACAGTCTCAAAATGAAAATATTGTCTGATGAATAGTCCACTAGATGCATCCTTAGGCAGCTCCACCTAGTTTATGGTAAGTTTTTTGGCTAGAAGGTAAATATAAAATATTGTGCCTTAACTCGTAAGAATATGGAATTTTCGTTGTCTGTACAAATAGTAGTAGTCACATTTCATGTAATCCTATGGTGGTTCTTTGTATCCGTATGCATTCTCTTTTCACTTTTTGTTTGTAAAAGTAGTACTGCTGTCACACATGCTTTTTTTTAAAAAAGTCCTCTCTCCATTTTGCTTGTCCCAGCCATCACTCTCCCAAAAGGAATGGCATTTAGGCAACTAGCTTGAATTTTCTTGTTTAACTTAACCTGCTCTAAGTGTAGCAACAGCCTTTGACTTGGGGGCACAGTGCTCGATTCAACTGTCTGTTTGACCGCGTGTTTGTGCACACACATCCATGTGTGAGTCAGCAGGTATGTGTGTGCATGTCTGTGTGTTCCCTGGCTACAATATACAGTCTAGTGTGGTGGCAGTACTCTTCAGTTCTTTTCACTTGTTGTTGTTGTTGTTGTTGTTGTTGTTGTTGTTGTGTCTTTCGGCTTTTTCCGGTTAGGGGTCGCCACAGCAGAACTCCGGTCCGTTAATGATTGGTAGTTGATTTTTACGTGCTGAGTTGCCAGCCCTAACGCACAACCTTCAACGAAGGTACGCCCATTCACGCATGTCTCCACGCAGACTACACTCTAGCTGAGTCGAACCGGTCAGTGTCTTACTGTGAGGCGACAACGCTACCGCAGCACCACCACCACGGATCTATCTGCTAAATATCTGTTGTACCATAGCTCAGGCTGGTGTTCTTTCCCCCGAATGAGAAAATCATAAGTAGCCACTCGCTGCTTTCAGCCCTGGCCAGCTCCTCCAGAGCCCAGGCCAGTAATTGAACTAGAGTCACCAGAGTCTAAACTGGGGTATTAGTAACATCTAGTTCTAGTCTGTGTGCATGGGAGATAATATATTCAGGGAAAGAGACACTTGAGTTTGTTGTCATGGCTGCATATTGACTTACAGTAAATTATTTAGTGCTTGATTCAGTGTTTAGAGTTACTTGGTTTGCTGGTTGGCATTGTAAGCAACTTGATATGCTTGAAATATATCTGATTTATGTCTAAAATATAATTTTCTATCAAACAGCCAAACGTGTATTGATTTGTTTCTGTTTAGTAGTGATTTCACCAAGCTGCAGGAGTGCAGTATACAAGAGAACATGCTTGTTGCTTCAGTATGACAGACACAGATTCAGTAGATAAACAGGCTTGTGCCTGACAAGTAACATTTTCATAAGATAGTATATAACAAACCAAAGGAATAAAGCAGTGCCAAAAGCATAGCAAAGTTAACAAGGAACATATGCTCAGAATCTACTTAACAATGGAAATATTATTGGGAGAGTTTAGTGTTGTATGGCTGATTGATGACATTCTTAAATATTAATTTTTCTGGTTGAGTATTGACAGCATTGCTTCACACAGGAGAGCTTTTGCCACTGCAACTTCATTCTGTACTTTCGCTGTGACACTACTGATGCATTAATTTCACAGGAATCTTGCTTCACACAGGAGAGCTTTTGCCACTGCAACTTCATTCTGTACTTTCGCTGTGACACTACTGATGCATTAATTTCACAGGAATCTTCTTGTCTGTATCTTGAGTTATAGTTCCTCTCAAACCAGTAGAAGGCAACTAATAATTTAGTTTGTGTGGCTGACTGTAGAAGCTAGCACCCTGCATTTGTGCCAGCACCCTTGGTGTCGAGGCATAGAGCCCTGACTATGACCCAGATGACCTGCTGGAGTGCTGACATGGACGAAGGGAGAGGATGACACAGCTTTGCTGTTTTACCTCTCTTTAGGGGAGGCGGTAGGGCTGCCTTCTAGTCTGGACTCTCTATTTCAGCTAAGGCTTTTTGCAGTAGACTAGAGGACTTTGTTCTTCCATAGATCTTGACCTGTTAAGAGCCCCACTGTGGAACACAAACCATGGCAAAGTGTGCCAAACAGTTAAAATGTGGAACACATTATTTTTGCAGTACTCGAAAGGCACACCATTTTCACAGTGCATAGGTGAAGTGATCTTTTTGTCAAATGTGGCTCTTTACAAAATACTTGATACCAAAACGTGTGTGTACTCTGAGTTAAGTTCTTCAATAAAAAGACAATACTGAGTATTTCAGTAGTTACTACAGTAGTGCAGTCGAGAGGTATGGGACTGTACTACTGGAGATGCACCTCAGTATCCTGTTACCTTGGATGATGTCATTTTGCTGTTTTTTCTGGTGGTTCATTGCTGCAGGTAAAACTACTCTACTCTAAAGTCATTTTTCTTGTGGGTTTTCTCATTTGAGCCCATTCAGCTTGTATACCTTCTTAGGTTTATTGCCTCAGAGGTGCAGTACCTTGCATATTTCAGCACTGAACGTCATCTGCCATCTGTTGGCCTGCTGATAACTTCCTGAATTCCTGCTGTGTGATAGCGTGAGATTGTTGTGTTCCCAAAAAAAGAAAAAAAAATGGGGACCTTTTATCCTTATTCCGTAGAGCTTAATTCAAACTCATCTGTGATAGTACTGTGGACTACTTTTGACAACTCCTTGTATCTTGGCAGGAGAGTTGCTAGTCCAAGATCTGTTTAGAGGCAGTGTCAGCATTCTAGCCATTTTTAAGGCTCATAGGGAGGTATCCAGCTTGTACCTTAGCTGAGCTTAATGCACATGGCTCCTTTTCTGTCTTTCCCTGTTAGATATCCCCTCATTCCTGCATTAATCCTTCCTTCCCATACAGGAACTGCAATCCTAAGGACAGAGAGAAATAATTTTCTACGTACATGTGCATTTTCTTCTTGTTTCCCAATATCCTTAACTTCCTGTGCTAATTTCTTTCTTTTTTCTCTTCTTGCTTTCCTTCTTTCTGTTTTATAACTGAAGAACGCCTTTTTGTTTTCATTTGGTTCTTTTCTAGATCCTCCTCTGTCACTACCTTGGCCCTTTTGACTTTGTTACCTGTCGTCTTTGTGTTTTGTCTGGCTGTATATACAGACCCTTTCCATTTCTTCCAGTCTGCCTTGTTTTATGTTTAATGCTTTCCTGGCGTTTCCCTTTTGCTTTGTAGGTCTCTAGATTTCCTTTTCTTCCTGTATTTCTTCTAGCTACTCTTGATTAACTGTCATAAAACATTTGTCCTCTCTGATTTCATCTTTTGCTCTGTACCATCTCCCTAAGTGCCCCCTTTCCCATTAACTAAGCACCATTGTTTTGGAATCTGGTTCTGTCTGTCTGACAGAGGCCGAGCAAGAATTCACCATTTGAAATAAGTTGAAAGATAAGGGGCAAAGTTAGAAATTGTTTTCCTGTGACGGTGATAGACACATTTGGGCTTCCTTAATTCAAGGAAGATGCCAATTTATGAAAACAGCGCAAGACCTTTCTTTGGTGGTAAAAGTTGTGTGTGGATCCTTGGCTGGGGTGCCTTCCATGCAGAGTCTGCATGTCCTCTCTCTGGTCACGTGGGTTTCCTCCGGGTGCTCCGGTTTCCTCCCACATCCCAAAGACATGCTGTAGGTGGATTGGACACTCTAAATTGGCCCTAGGTTTGAGTGTGTGTGTGCCTTTTGTGGAAGGTTGGGCGCCGGGCTGGCAACTCGACACTGTAAAACTCCACTGCCAATCATGACCGGACAGGTGATCCGCTGTGGCGACCCCTAACCGGGAAAAGCCGAAAGAAGAATAAGGTTCAACAGCATTACTCTGACAGAGCTGCTTAAAAAACAAAATAGCATTTTCAGAATTTCTCTATATGGACGCATAATAAGATTCTAATGAAATTATGCTTCAGTACAGTACCGGACAGTATGTACAAAGTGGCTGTATGGGCACTCAAAATATGAATATCAATAGAAGACACAAACACCAAAGATGGCCACCTACGAAAACAAAATGCATTGCTCAGTATGCCAAATAAGGTAAACATGCATGTTATACAAGGCAATATATAGTGATGTGGGAATGCACAGAATATTGGACATTGTATGTATGCTAATCTTATACAAGTTATTCTTCAGTCAAGTCTATAAATTGTATTGCACAGCATTAATATATGCTTAAATGTAAGAAATTCACTGAAATTTAAACTGCAACTTCAGCACATAAATCCGTTTATAGAAAATGTGCATAATATGAAATCACTGAGATTTTTTTTGAAAGTTTTCTTTATGGTAGTATGAATGTATCTAGAAAATTCACCTATTCTAGGCAACATTTTAAGAAACAAATTGCAGTTGTGTAGAAAGTTGAGCTGTTGGCAATCTTAACCCATGATTCAAATTTAAAGGAATTTAGTCATTTATCATAGGTGCCTTAAGTATCGCCATGCATCTACATTGTTGTAATTTTGTATTTGGGCTATTTTTTTATTAAAAAGCTTCTTAAATTTTTTAGTAAGCCACAGCCCAAATAAATATACTGTAGACAATTCAAACATCACTGCAGGCAGAGCAAGAACCCCATTCATAGACTGTAATGGGTGCACCTCTGCGCATGTGCAGCAATGTGCCCATTAAAGTCTATAGACACACTTCACTCTTTAATAACTACCATGATTGTCACTAAAGTTTGTTTATTTTTAACTTCGGTGGCATGGTCATAGAGAAAGCGGTGATATAAAAAGCTTTTCCACCTGAAAAATCATCTGTCAGCCACCTTTCAAAATTGTTTGACACCTTGTGCTCTACCTGGTGTAGTGAAAAGGTAAGGAATTTGTTATGACCAAATCACACTAAGAAAATGCAAAGTAACTTTTTTAAGCAGTAGAGGTATCCCCCCCCCCCCTTGGTGTTTTTGAATTGCAGGGTTTAGAACCAGATATTTTACAAGACAGTTCAAATCCATCCAGAGCAAGCTCAGGGCTTGAGGAATTAGGCTTCTGAAGCTGCAGAGGTGTTAGGAGCCACTAGAGAATGCCTAGGTTTCCCAGAAGTAAACTATTCAAGTAATGCTTACCAGGGTGAGCAGTACGAGGAAATAATGGAACTCTCAGGGTGAGCAGTACGAGGAAATAATGGAACTCTCAGGGTGAGCAGTACGAGGAAATAATGGAACTCTCAGGGTGAGCAGTGAGGAAATAATGGAACTCTCAGGGTGAGCAGTACGAGGAAATAATGGAACTCTCAGGGTGAGCAGTACGAGGAAATAATGGAACTCTCAGGGTGAGCAGTACGAGGAAATAATGGAACTCTCAGGGTGAGCAGTACGAGGAAATAATGGAACTCTCAGGGTGAGCAGTACGAGGAAATAATGGAACTAACAGGGTGAGCAGTACGAGGAAATAATGGAACTCTCAGGGTGAGCAGTACGAGGAAATAATGGAACTCTCAGGGTGAGCAGTACGAGGAAATAATGGAACTCTCAGGGTGAGCAGTACGAGGAAATAATGGAACTCTCAGGGTGAGCAGTACGAGGAAATAATGGAACTCTCAGGGTGAGCAGTACGAGGAAATAATGGAACTAACAGGGTGAGCAGTACGAGGAAATAATGGAACTCTCAGGGGGGTGTTTTATGAGGCTCAAGTGCTGCAGGCGCAGGGTCTCCACACCACTGAAATGTCCACTATTTACCAGTTACGCCTGCTCTGGAAGGCATTATTGTGTTTAGAAAATGAGCTGTGAAATTGTTTTGTATTTATTTTATTAGTAGTTTTATATGTTTTTGATGTGAGAGAGTTCCTCTGCCTAGTGTTTAAGAGTTGGTGTAGGATATGTAGCTGCTGTTGCAGGATTTTACATACAAATCCTGCATTGTGTATTTAATAATCTCTAACATATGTCTATATCTCTATACACATACACTCACGCAGAGTTAGTTAAATATATGCACACACTCCTGGTTGCAGAGAGAGAGAGAGACTGTCTCTTGCACATATACACATGCAGGTACACTCGCATGCTCCCAAATGTGCCCAGTTAATTACTGCTACTTTCTTAGCTGTGTATACATTGTGCATCTTCCTGTAATTGAATTAATGGGGGAAACAATGCATTCTCTGTCTGTCTCTCTGTCTCTCTGTCTCTCTGTCTGTCTGTCTCTCTGTCTCTCTGTCTCTCTGTCTCTCTGTCTCTCTGTCTCTCTGTCTCTCTGTCTCTGTCTCTCTGTCTCTCTGTCTCTCTGTCTCTCTGTCTCTCTGTCTCTCTGTCTGTCTCTCTGTCTCTCTGTGTCTGTCTCTCTGTCTCTCTCTGTCTCTCTGTCTCTCTGTCTCTCTGTCTCTCTGTCTCTCTGTCTCTCACAGATACACACACCTTTTCAATTGCTGCTGCAGTAAAGTGCGTTAGTTTGTTTTTCCTATGCTCACTAAGCATGGTTTTCTAAGAGCAGCAGATAGAAAGGGGAAAACTAAAACAGCAGCTCTTTGTAACTGTTATTATTTGATGCTCAGTAAACATCTGTATTTAGTGAGTTTAAACAAGGTGGCAGCTCCCTGCTTTTTTTCCCCCCTTCTTTCTGTGCTTCATGGCCACTTGTATGCTTTCATGAAGCCATGGGCTTGTTACAAGCTAATACCCTTTTGAAGAGCATTTTATTCTCTGATAGGGTATTGTTTTAAGTTCTGCCAGTTTTCTAAATTTTGGTACAGTGTGCTTCTGGATCTTTTTAAAATGGAGAGTTTTGAATATGTCCATTTATACAGTGTGGAATACACAAAATGTGTTACAGCAGAGGAATAGAAAGTTACTATTCAGTGGGCAGCTGTGCACCCTCTTTTTGTTAAGGATTGTGATTCCACTTTAAGAGTTGAAATGGAGATTGACCAGTAGTTGTGTGGCACATAATAAATGTTTCTTGGAAAAAGTAACAAATTGTGTATCAGTTACTACTTTTGGTCTACAGACAAATTATGACCATACACCATGACAGAATGAATAATAATTCATATTTCACCCTAGGTGGCAGTTTGATCCGAAGGGTGTAGCTTGAGAGACCAAACTCAACCCTCCCCAAAAAATGTGTATAGATATGATTTTTAAAAATATGACTGCAATCGTATCATGCTGTTTGCCTGTTTATAGAATGGCCTTATTTATTAAAAAAAAAAAAAAAAAGGGAAAACAAGGCTATTGTACAGTACGTTTCCTTGGCTTTTCTGCCATGTGTGCTTTACATATTAGCTTGACTAATTTAATGAACAATGCCTGCCGATGAATACAGCAACAGTGCATGCATAACACATTCATTGATTGTCTAAAGTTTCTAACAGTGCAACAGTGACATTAGAATGTAAACTGAAGAGGCAACTTAGTGAGTTTTAACACATTCATTTTATTCAGTTATTGCACGCAAGAGCTTTATTTGCTGGAGAATGCACTAAAATTAAAATATGTTTATTATATCAGTGTGGCAGTTTTGTGCAGAGGATTAAGGCTAGCAGTAGGTAATGAGCTTTAGCCTGAAGTCCTGCAAGTCCGTAGTCCATTTGCTTGTTTGTGCCACTAAACAAATCGCATAACCCAGGGTGTGTGTGTGTGTGTGTGTGTGTGTGTGTGTGTGTGTGTGTGTGTGTGTGTGCACAAATGCACTTTTATCCACCTAACAGATTATACTTTCTTTTTTCCTGCTAATTGGTGGTAAGGAAAAAACTGTGGCCTTTAGTTTAGAGCTGTTCAGTACTGTTGGTACAGCATCCAAGCTCACAGCTGTGGGATTCCACGTTTACATGCTATATGGGATGCAGTGTACTTCAGTAGGAGGTAAAGCTTTTTTATTGTATCATATGTGTACTTGCAGGTCTGCTGAATACCTGCAGGTACTAGGCAATCTGCCCGAAGGCATTTATAAGCCTAGCCAGAATGTGTTGGCTTTCGCCGCCCCCTTAGATTAGTTCCCTGTGCCTCTGTCCAGCAGAGCCACTGAAGTGATCCCCGGGGTAAACTTTGTTTTCCATCCGCTCGGCAAGGTTTCTTTTGAAGAGTGTTAGCAAGGAGTGCTGCCTAATGTAGATTGGAATCTTGTTCCAAAGCATGGGAAGTGTCTGGGATAGGAATCTGTCCCTCCAGCACGTCCTATTTATTGTTGTGGTGAGGTTTAGATCCCTAGAGCATGTGGCTCGAGGGGATAAGGGTTTCTTTAGGTGGAGCATGTCCATCAATTCTGGATTGGACATGGCCTTGTATGTCAGGCAAAGATCACCTCTGAGTAGGCGGTATGCAGCCGAGTACAGCTGGAGTTTCTTCAATCGAGCTGCATAGGGCATCTGTTTGAGGCCAGTGATCCTCTTGGTGAGGTACTTCTGTGGTCTTTCCAGCTGTTGCAGGTGTCTTGTAAGGTACATCCCAAATGGGAGCATTGTACTCAATGATGGGTCTGATGAGTGATGAGTAGAGGGGCACAATGACCTCTTTTGATCTGGATGCGAACCCTTTTGTGATTAGGTGGATCACGTAGAAGGAGTTTCTAACCACTTTGGCAATGTGATTGTCAAAGGTGCGATTACTATCTACTTGAGTCCCCAGATCCCTTATTATGTCTTCCGTATTTAGGGGACTACCACCTGTGTGGTAGCTTGTGGGTACTTTGTTTCCAAAGGGGATAACTATGCACTTCTTGGCATTTAGCTTGAGGCCATTATTTTGACACCAGGTATCCTTCTCAGTGAGACCCATTTGGAGGATGTCTGTGCCAGCCAGAGAGTCAATTGTAGCCCCTAGTTTGCAGTTGTCTGCGAACTTGGTCAGCCATAGTCCTCCTGTGTTTGCCTGTACCTCTGAAAAGTATATGCCGAACAGGAGGGGTCCTAGGACTGAGCCCCGGGGAACGCCACTTGTAACCGGTTTAGAGTTGGACCTAGCTTCCTCAACTCTCACCATGTGGGTTCTGTCCGTGAGCCAGTTGGCAACCCATCTTGTGACATAGGGGGTTTATGTTCAGGCTGGTGAGCTTGTCTATAATTCCAGAATGGGGAATGCTGTCAAAGGCCTTAGTGAGGTCTAGGTAGGCTGTGTGTACCACCTTTCCCTCATCTATAGCTTTGGTAACTGTCTCAAAGAAGTCCACCAGGTTTAGGAGGCATGATCTGCCCTTAACAAAGCAGAACTGGGTAGGGTCCAGTGTTTGGAGGTTCCCAGTGTCTCTGTTAATGAGTTCCATGATTATGCTCTCCATAGCCTTGCAGACCAAGCCAGTCAGGCTTATAGGGCGATAGTTCCCGGGGTCTGTTGTGGCTCCACCTTTGTGGAGCGGAATAACTGTTTCTGTGCACCACTCTATGGGTATGTAGCCTGTGGAGAGGCTGAGTTTGAACAGTGTGTTTAGGTGAGGGGTTAGTTCGTCTTTGAGCTCGTGTAGGATGCAGCCTGGGACACCGTCCAGTCCCATTGATGCTGCATTTTTGGCTTTGGAAAGGGCTGTTTTAACCTGAGTGTCTGTGATTTCAGGGACTCTACATT
>NC_056739.1:321347615-321375115 GCF_019279795.1 Protopterus annectens | reverse complement strand
TCTGAGTGAGGTCCACCATGGAGAGCACTAATGGAACAGCAAAAGGAGTTTACTGCTAAGTTTGCCATGGTATTGGAATAAAAGAAATGTATGGGATAGATAGGTAAGCAGTTAAAAGTGAAAGATGACCTTTTGTGAAAAGTAGAGCAAATGGAAGCCAGTTGCATTACCTTGGATGAAGAAGAGTGCTTCTATAAACTGGAGACAAATACCTGAAAATTGCTTTCATATAGTAAATTTGTAGATCAAGTTCCTGAGACTGCAGAGGATAGAAGTGTAATGTATTTTATAAAGTGGTTGCCAGTTTCTTTACAGATTTTGATTCCTACAGTCTTTCCTCCACATATCAAATACAGCCAGTTGTGATGTTTCCGACCTTGTTCTGTATGCACGCAGGTTTGCAGCAGCCACTGCTAGCTTGTCCCTTCCACCTCTACCTCTGTATTATGCAGTTACATTTGTGACATTGGGATAAATCCTCAAAACAAAACTGGAACTAACAAGTTGCTCCTTTCCACTTTGCTCACTGGGGACCTGGGCCCCAAGTCTAGATTTTGAAGTTGCCAAGAGTAAGAGGCTGACAAAATTTATTTATTTATTTTATATTTCTTTACTGGGAAAGTCCAACTGGGATAAGACCCATTTTCAGCGGAGGCCCGGGGAGAAAAGCTCCACATCCAGAGATTATATAAAAACTTCAACAATAAATAACAAAAATAACAAAAAAAAAAAAAAATATAGATATAGGTATAGATATAGGTATAGATATAGGTATAGATATAGGTATAGATATAGGTATAGATATAGGTATAGATATAGGTATAGATATATATAGATATATATAGATATATATAGATATATATAGAGATATAGATATATATAGATATAGATAGATATATAGATATAGATAGATAGATATAGATATATATGTACACCAGAAATTACATTGTGTTTGTTATAGTGGACATGTGTATTATACAGTCGTCTGATATTCCTTATTGTAGTGTAGACATTGTAGTTTCTCAAAGTAAGCTGAGGAAGGGTTTATAGGTGAAATTGGATAGAAAAAGATGAGGTTAGAGATTATCTATACATGAGAGAGAGCATAGACTATGAGGTGATCAGGGAAGAAGAAAAAGTATGACCAGAAACTATTAAAACTAGTTAGCCTGGAGTAGTACAGGGCACATGCCCGATTACTGCTGACTGTACCTATGAACTACCTCTCACTGCATAAGGCTAACTGTAATTGAATTAGAGAAAGTGAGAGAGTAAATTGTAACATGTCCTGTAATTGATTGCCCTCTACAAGTACCTCTTATTGCTCAGGGCTTCATCTGTTTGAATTGCAGTGAGGTATGACCTAAACATTTAAATGTCTAATAACTCCCTTACCCATACACCTCAGCTGCCATTTTGCAGATCAGCCTGGATTTTGTAAATCCCCGAGGATTACAGTCGGTCAACAACGCTGAACGTTAGTTTCATACTTACTGCTTTGAAAATGTATCTTGAAGCAAAATGCGTCTCTCTGTTCTAAGTGAATTCGAGAAATATTTGAAATATCCCTAATTTAGCCATTTGCTCCTCTGTTACTTTTGCCTTTGTCTAGAAGTCTTGAGTAAAGAAGTTCAGAGGCATGCTGCCCTACCCTGGTGTTTAATATAGGGAGATGGTGTTCTAACTGACCAAAGTCAAGTTAAGCAGAATTGTGTTCTAACTGACCAAAGTCAAGTTGAGCAGAATTGTAGACACAGTAACCCAAAGTGTAGCTCTTACAGTTGTGAGGAAAGCTGCGTGGTTTCTAAAGATTGCTTGTTAGGTGGCGGTGATGATGATATTGACTTTGTTATGCAGTTTATGAATTACAAGGTTTGTTTTTCATGCTCTGCTGCCTTTTTCAGGGAGTAGGTTAAGTTTTGCCATGTGAAACTGCATATCTGTTTTGACATGAATGAGGCTAGAAAACAAGGAAAAGATCCATCAAAAGATACAGCAGACTTATAAAAACTACTGTCTACTTAAACTACCTAAGCTAGCTGGTGGAGTAATATACAAGAAATGTACTTTGCTGACTTAACCCCCCTTCTACTCATCGGAGCTGGCTATTGATAGCTGTTCTTTCCTTGGGCTAGGACTGTTTCTTTAGAACTTTACTGCAGTGTGAATATGATTATGTGACCATCATCCCCTCTGCAATCCACTGTCTCACTTGATCATTGGATGGTCACAGGGAAATGAGTAATACAAGTGCATTCTCATTTTTAGTAACTAAGCTGAAGAAAGCGTAGGTGCAGTGGTCCTTCATTTTCATATCTTATGTTTGTGGAGCAGCCAGAACCCCAGAGGAATTTCTTATGTCATCTTTAATTCTCTGTAAATGTAGTTGGATCCAAAACTTCTTTCCCACTGTTTTTTGTTTATAGTTAATTTTTTGCACTTTGTTTGGTTTGTTTGCGTATAGTATTGTTTTGTTGATTTCAGACTGCATTTTCCCGCCTAAAAGTGAGTTTCTAACTGATCTGTGTTTGAAAAAGTTTAAAATTATATTGCCTTACCTGCTTTTACAGTTGCACTTTCTAAAAAGTCGTTTTTGTATTGTTTAATTGTTGTAGGCTACACACTCAAGTGCGCTAGCCTGTTTATAGCATTTACAGTGTTTTCTGTGTGATTTTCTGTTATTTTCTGCAAAAAAAAAAAATTCCCGCCTTACTGAACTAGCTTAGTCCAGATTTCAGGCTTTGCTGAATTCCAGACTGTGGTATAGGTTCCTGTGTTGCCCATATCCTTACTTGGGTAGGAGGAAGCTTCTCTGTTCACCAGTGAGAGCGGGGAGCTTTGAGCAGCCAATCTGTCCCTGGAGGAGTGGTCTCAGCCCAGAAACTAGTAGCTTATTGGCCATTTTAGGTCAGTTGCTATCTTTTTTTAGTTTCCCTGCTTTAAAACCCGCATTTGCGCACCACACAGCATTGGGCAGTGCCGTTTAAACTATTTCCGGCTCCACAGTCTACTCTTCACTTTTTCCCTTAGAATTGTTCTAACTCTCAAAGTAAGCACTCTGTTTTCCTTCTAAAGCCCTGCACTTGCTCAAATCTTATAAGTAAACACTAACAAACTAAAGCACTACACCCTCTTATACTCTTTATAAGTACTTGGCTCCCTATTGGTCCTTTCTGATCAGTCAATAAACAGTTCCTTATACTATTCTGCATGTCCAAAATATAGTTTCAGGTTTACTCTCCAGTCCAGCTAGTGAATCTGGGAATCTTGAGGCAATGTTACAATTGCCTTATGTACACAGACCACCCTCTCCTCCCAACAAGCTCAAATATATGTGAGAGATGCAACTATACAGCCAAACTGGAGGCTGAGCTGTCTCAACCCAAGACTGGCACAGTCAGTCAAGAGGAGAAGGTAACCACTCGCACCACAAATCCAGTCTCACACAGACCTATCGCATCAGCAAACCAAACACATAAACACACAAAAACATACTCGGAGGCTCTAAATAAAAATCTGCCAAAGCAGCTGAGACCTCCAAAGCAGACATCCAAGCAACCGCTACCCCACAACAATACCCACGTAGCACATACTTCACAAAGTCAGTGTGCTACACAGTCACAGCCCTTAAGGCTAAACAACACACCAAATACACTTGTAATAGGTGACTCTATTGTCAGACACACTGACGTCCCACTCACCAGACTGAACAAGGAGAAGGTCACTGTAAGCTGCCTGTCGGGCGCCAGGATCCGCCACATAACACAAGCACTCAGGTCACTCCAAAGCAAGTACAAATATGACTCCGTCATTGTCCATGCTGGTGTGAATGACCTGAGACGTACCTCCCTGGACTACATGAAAAGAGACATGGAGGAGCTCTCTGATCATGTAGCCCAGGCTGGTATGACCCTGACCTTGAGTAGCATCTTGCCTTCACCAAGAATGATGCCACAGTATAAAGACAAAATGATCAATTTTAACAATTGGCTAAAGTATTGGTGTCATTCAAAGGGGATCCAGTGGCTGTCAGCCTGGGATGACATGTTCGACAAGCCACATTGCTTCGCTAGGGACGGCTTGCACCTGTCACCCCTGGGCTTTCGAATACTGGCTAAGGGTCTTGCCACCCCCATAGTGCCTTTTTTAGCCAAGGCTCAAAAGACAAACCCACCTCCGTAGACAACACAAGGAGAAAAAAACTAAGGGTAATGCTATTCAACGCCAGAAGTCTAAATCTCAAGATGCATGCACTCAAGGCTCTCCTCAATATGGAGAATATCGATATCTGTGCACTAACCGAAACCTGGTTCAAGGCTCCCGAGAGCACCCCAGCACTACCAGGTTATAACTCGTACCATGCTTTTCGGCCCCAAATCTTGGACCGAAACACAAAAGAAGGGGGAGTATCCATATTCATCAAAGATACCCACACCTCCAGGTTAGTGGCACTGCATGAAGCATCGGAGACCATCCATGTGCAACTAACAGTGGGCAAAACTGCTTTTCAGTTTGTAGCTTGCTACAGATCACCCTCCCAATCTCAGGAACCTCACTCGGCTTTCCTGAGGACATTGGAGAATATGAAGGTCTCTCCAAACACCATAATATTGGGTGATTTCAACTACCCGAACATTGATTGGGAAAACTACTCAAGCCCAAACACCCTTGCCCAACGGTTCCTAGAATTTATAAACTCAAATGCTATGGAACAACTGGTCACCACTCCTACAAGAGGGGACAATATATTGGACCTGGTCATCACTAACATGGGGACTCATGTTCCAAACCAGAGGTAAACCCCTCATTGGTAAGATCAGACCATAACTCACTGGACATCCATATCCCGTCCCCACCCCCAGCCAAGGAAACCACTGTGAAAAATTTCTCAAAAGCAAACTTCACACTTCTCAAAACCGAGGTGGAATTCTTCAAAGCCCCAGGGCCAGTGGAAAATACTGCCCAAACCACAGAATCCTTTTTTCAAACGCATTTTATGTGCACCTACAGGAATGCATGGATCGTGCTATCCCAAATAAAATCAAGACTCGCTCCTCCAAAAGCAGGGGACCTGTCTGGTGGACCCCGGCCATAAATGAGCTATACAACAGAAGGAGGAAGCTACTACATGATAAAGCAAAATCCCAAAAAGGGAAGGCATCTCTGATCAGTACTAGCAAGAAACTACGATCCCTCATAAAATCATCAAAGGCCAGCTTCGAAAGAAAAATTATTGCCCAGGACGCCAAGGATAATCACAAGGCCTTCTTTAAGTTATGTCAGGAATCTGGGTGGCAACTCCCAGATATGCTCTGAGTTAGTACAAAATGGCAAAAAATACACTGAACCCACAGACATTGCCAACATCCTGGCAGACAGGTTCAGTGCAAACTCCCCCCCCCCCAAAAGAGCAAATGTCTATCCCAACAGAATGTAGCCTCCCAGACATCACAGATGCACAGGTGAAGGCTGCCCTCTCCAAAGCAAAAAACACAGCATCAATGGGACCGGACAGTGTCCCGGGCTGCGCCTTACGAGAGCTCCAAGAAGAACTGAACCCTCACATAAAGTCACTGTTCAAACTCAGCGTTACTACAGGATATGTACCCAAAGAATGGCGTACAGCAACAGTGGTCCCGCTCCACAAAGGTGGTGCCACAACGGACCCCGGGAACTATCGCCCTATAAGCCTGACTAGTCTGGTCTGCAAAGCTATGGAGCGTATCATCATGAAACTCATAAACAAAGACATTGGGAACCTCCAGACACTGGACCCTACCCAATTCGGCTTCAAGGGCAGATCTTGCCCCTTGAACCTAGTTTACTTCTTTGAAACAGTTACCAAGACCATAGATGAGGGGAAGGTAGTCCACACAGACTACCTGGACCTCTCAAAAGCCTTTGACACAATACCCCACTCAGGCATCATAAATAAGCTTATTAGCTTAAATGTCAACCCCTATGTCACAAGATTGGTTGCAAACTGGCTCAGGGATAGAACCCACATGGTCAGAATGGCAGGTGCCATGTCCGACTCTAAACCAGTTACAAGTGGCGTCCCACAAGGCTCAGTCCTGGGACCTCTCATGTTCAGTATATACTTCTCTGAGGTTAACACGGGAGGACTATGGCTGACCAAGTCCGCAGATGACTGCAAACTGGGAGCCATATTCGACTCTCCGGCTGACACAAGCATCCTCCAAAAGGGTCTCAGTTACTGACACCTGGTGCCAGAGCCACGGCCTCAAGCTTAATGCAGAAAAGTGCATAGTCATCCCCTTTGGGAAAAACAAAGTGCCCACAAATTACCACATAGGAGGTAATCCATTAAGTATGGAAGAAGTAATTGGGGATTTGGGGACCCAAGTAGATAGTAATCTCTCCTTTGACAATCCTGTTGCCAAAGTGGTTAGAAAGACCTATATATAGCCCACCTTATCACGAAAGGGTTCACATCTAGATCTAGAGAGGTCATTGTGCCCCTCTACTCATCACTCATCAGGCCCATAATTGAATACAATGCCCCATTTGGGATGTACCTTACCCGACACCTGCAGCAACTGGAGAGACCCCAAAAGTACCTCACCAAGAGGATCACAGGCCTCAAACAGATGCACTATGCAGTTCGACTAAAACTCCAGCTCTACTCAGTTGCTTACCGCCTACTCAGAAGCGATCTATGCCTGACGTACAAAGCCATGTCTAACCCAGAATTAATGGACATGCTCCACCTCAGAAAATCCAAATCCCTTGGAGCTACACGCTCCAGGACTTAAACCTCAGCACAGCAATAAACAGGACATGCTGGAGGGACAGATTCATATCCCAGAGGCTCCCCTCACTCTGGAACAGAATCTCGATTCATGTTAGGCAGAGCCCCTCACTGACCCTCTTCAATTGAAATCTTGACGAGTGGATGGGAGATCGTAAGTTTACCCCTGGGATCTCTTCTGTGTCCCTGCTAGACAGAGGCACAGTAAACTAACCTTAAAGGGCTATCCTCTATGACCTACTATACAGAGGCGCAGTTAACTAATCTAAAAGGGAGGCGGAAGCCAAACACACTCTGGCTAGGCTTATAAATGCCCTAGGGCAGATAGCCTAGTATCTGCCTATGAAGATATGCTGGGTAGTACCTATTTTCTGTAAACGAGAAAAGCTTGACAGTTTTATATGGATTAGAAATAACACCACCGTCTTGTTGCAGGAGTTAAGTAAACATCACAAGAAAACAAGGCTGTTACTATTGAGAGTACATTTAAGAGAAACAAGTTCAATATGCAGTACTGTTCTCGTGTAATATACCTTTATACAAAGCAACAGTAAGCTTAAATATTTGAGGACAACAAAAATAAACTTTTATATAGATAACAAAATCAATTTTTGCTTGAGGGTCATGAGGTTGGAGTGCCAGAATGAGGTCCTTTTGCCCTGCCTTATAATTTTTTTTTTTTTTTTTTTTTTTTTTTTTTTATATTATTTACCTGTTCTTTAACTTGTAAATGAAGTGGTTTTTGAGAGACCACAGGCTGCAAAAGCAAGGGTAAATGCAGTACCCAAGGGCAGTGCAGAGTAGTCGTTGAAATAGGCTGTTTTGGGATCTAGGAAAAAAGGGACTGTCCAGGGAAACCCACACAGGCACAAGGAGAGCATGCGAAGTGTACACGTTCATAGACCAAAAATCATGATTGAACCCTGGAATCTGGTGCTGTGAGTCAGAGATGTTAACCAGTCCGTGACCTTGTTGGCAGTCATGTAAGAGTGACAAAACAGAATAGTGAACATGAGATTTAAGTAAACCGAGTGGACGCAAGTGAGCACAAAGCAACGGGAGGTTTGAAGAAGGTGAGTAAACCTGATGGGCACAAGGAGCATGAGGAACATGAGGAACATACAGAATATGAATTAAAAGTATGAAAAATTAAAAATAGGTTAGTGTCCAAGGCAATCTTTAAAACATGACATTAAAAATTAAATGTACGCACAAGGAATACTGTGACACTTAAGTGTAGCATTTACTGAGGCCTTAGTGATAGTAAGCAAGATAGTGAAGCTACTGGTTGCCATAAGGAGATAGTGTCCCTGTGGCAGTGTATTGCTCTGGTAATTGTTATAATCGACCTTTATTTTTCAGGGCACATTTATGTTTAAGTGAGTTTCACTGATGGAATAATAGTGACAATTTAGTCGTCAAGAGAATTAACCAGTTCATTCCTTAACATTTGCATAAGACAATGATCTGTCTATCTGCATGCCTACTTACTATTTACTTATCTGATTGTCTTGTTTTTTCTAAATGAAGTAAAATATTAATCCATAAGTATCAGTTTCATGTCAGTGTAGGAAAAAAAATAGGAAGCATAAACATATATTTTGCAAATGAAGTAAGCGTTTAATTAAAACATGTTTAAACACATTAGGCTATTAACTTTTATTTTTACTCTATTGCATGCTAATTGCGCAACATAGTTTTACATGGAACTGCATTTTGGGGGTTGGGTGCGTCACTGACATCTTGCTTTGGATAATAAAGTAGGTATAGAATAACATCTTAGAAGTGTTGAAGTTAAAACTGGGAAGGTTTTAAAAGGTTGTGAGAATACAGTGAGGGAAAAGAGAGAGGTTAGTGTAGATTTAATGAAGTGCAGAAAACGAAGTAAAATACGTGTAATGTGACTTAGATGAGTTTTGCATTTGTGGATCTTTTTTGCTGGGGGGTTCATACATTTAGATGTTTAGTGTTGGTGAGTTTTAAGTTTGGAATGAAAATTGAAGTATTTGTTATGGGAAGGTTCCTCTCTGATAAGTTGGGAGGGTTCCTACTTGATAAGTTGTGTCTAAACAGGGCTGTCAAGCAGGGGTTTCTTCTTTTTTCCCTTTATTTTCTTTGCCAGTGCTCCTAAATATTAAGGGACTCAGACATTCAAGGATATAATCGGTATGTGTTCAGAAAAGTTGACTTTATTGGCAGGTGATATTATTTTATACCTGATCTAGAAAAGGACATCACAGGTGTTGTGGAGCATTCCAAGCCTGTTCTGTTTGTTTTTTTTTTTTGGGGGGGGCTATAAAATGAAGATAAAACAAAGGCTATAGCTGTAAACTATGTACCCCCCATGAATTGGTTCAGCAACAGGGGTGGCTTGTGCTATAGGACTGCAGCCCACCAGCTGTAGAAAGAATAAAAAAACAAACAAAAAAAATTGTGAGTCCTGGAACTCTGCGCAGGCATGGTTGGAGTTCCTGGAACTCGTACAACTCTAGACTGCTATGTCGGCAGTGTGGATCAGGGGGAAGGCATCTCTGCTCTGCAGATCCCCAGAAGCCTATGTGGTGGTGACCTCATAGAATGGAAGAACTCCGGACTGCATTGTTTGCAGGCTGGAGCCTACTCTTGTGGGGAAACCAGCCGTTAGCTTGCGTGGGACTGAATGGGACATGGGACTCAGGGGAACTGATACTGCAGAAGAACGGGACGAGGATAAACACTCGACTGAAGCTAGGTACGAGGATAAACACTCGACTGAAGCTAGGTACTGCAGAATTGTGTGTGTGTGTGTGTGTGTGTGTGTGTGTGTGTGTGTGTGTGTGTGTGTGTGTGCAATGCCCCAGATGTCCTTCAAGGATGCATCTGCAGTCCTTACAAATGGGTTGTCCTGTCGTCAGGCAGCCCTTCGGTCGGCCGGATTCCAAAGTCTGGGTCTGGCCTCGGCTGGTGTCGCACTTCACCCGACGTCACAGCTGCAGTTATTCGGGTATAAAGGCATCAGCTGACGCCATTTTCCTCAGTCTTTCTTGCCGCGTGGCGCCCGAAGCAGAAGCTGTTCGCAAGTGCCGGTCGGTCAGAACCAGAGAGTACTACTACCGAATTCTTCTACTACTACCGAAGACTTCTAAAAAGCTAAGTACCCCGTTGGGGACTCTTTCTTGCCTCAGCCGATGTCAGAAAAAGTGAATAACTGTTTAACTTGTGGGAAACAAATGCCTCATAAAGATTTCCACTCTTACTGCTTACCTTGTTTAGGCCCAGACCACGACGTAGCAGCTTGTCTAACCTGTGCTTCTTTTAACCGACGGACGCTTAGACGTCGGTCGGAATTTGCTGAGGAGTTTTTCGGCTCCGATTTTGCTTACATTATGCCGTCGGATCCTCCGACTACGCAAATATCAAAAAAGCGCAAGGAAAAGGACCGACACTCGCGGTCTGCGGTTTCGGCCGAAACCGCGGTTAGGCCAACCGCGAGTGTCTCGGTTTCGGCTGAAACAGAGCAAGCGGTTCTTCCTTCAGCCGAGGCCTCTTCCAACCTCGTGGAATCTGCTTCTGATTTACCTTCTGCTCTGGCAGTTTCTCAGGAATTATCTGACACTATCCCCTTGGATATCTCCACCCCTGCACGTGGAGCTGCTAGGCCACCTGCATCCATGTCCATTAAGGCTTTTGCCAGGGCTAAAGCAGCTAAAACTACTAAATCTGTGCCTGCTAAGACCCCCTCTCACAGGCCTAGCTCTAGTTCACAAATGCTTAGTCTAGCAGAGGATCTCATTTCTTTAATCCGGGGATCCCAATCTCACACAGACAGGGCCTCTCACCCACCTCCAGAGAAGAGGCCTAGAGCAGAGCCCCTTGAACCAGTTTCTACAGATGATTCCTCTGATGATTCAGATAATACTAACCCTCCAGAGGCTTCTTTCTCCCCTTATGAAGACTCTGATGCTGAAGAGTCCATCCCTTCTGCCTCTCCGCCTGAGGAATTTTCCTTTGGGGAAACCTTGCATGCTATGAGTGAACAATTTCAGTGGCAGGGCCAGGATTTCTCAGACTCTAGAAAGAGGCTTAGAACCTTTCTGCATTTACCACAACATAGGCCTTTAGCCATTCCTCCAGTTCTCTCTGTTGTAGATGATGCATTTAATGATGCTTGTACTGCTCCTGATTCACTTCCACCGGCCCCTGCTAAGCCCGATAGGTACTACAGGGTTCCGGATACTCATCACCATTTGTATAAGGCTCCTTTTGCAGATCCCGAGACTATCTCCCAGGGTCCTAAGGCTGTAGCAGCTACCTCTGCCAAAAACCCCCTCCCCTCTGAAAGGGAATCCAGGTCCTTAGAGAGATGGGGTAAAAAAGTTCACTTCTGCAACTCTTTCAGCTAGAGCAGTGAAAGATTTCTTACAGGTCCAACCTCCAAGGTTTAGCAGGAATTGGCCCTCCAAGAATTGGTCCTTTCCAGACTCCTCCAGAGCCCAGAGAGGCAGGAATAGGCATTCAAGAGGCCGAAGTCAATCCAGGGGCGCCTACTGGGGACGCCAGTGGCAGGGTAACAACCAGCGAGGTGCAGCCACGGACACAGCCACCACCACTACTACAGGGCAATCACAGTGACTTGGCTCTAGCACCGCCTACCAGGGAACAACTAAAAGCACCCTTGGGCGGGAAGCTAGCTTTATTTTCAGTAAACTGGCATTACATCACAAGAGACAAGTGGATTTTGCAGACAATAGACCAAGGTTACAGGTTTCACTTCCATACTCTACCAGGGAAGAGAGGAATGCCAAACCTACCTCCAAATCAAAAGGCAGAAGCTCTAAAACAAATATCTCAATTATTAAAAATGAGAGCTGTGGAAAAGGTGCCATCTATGGAGCAAGGACAGGGATTTTACTCCAGACTCTTCCTGGTACCAAGAAAAGAAAGCAAATGGAGACCTATTCTCGACCTGTCCGCTTTAAACACATTCATCATTGTTCCAAAATTCAAAATGCTGACCCTACAGCAGCTTCTTCCCATGCTGGGCAAGGAGTCTTGGCTGGTAACTCTAGATCTCAAGGAGGTATACCTGCACGTCCCCATACGACCAAATTGCAGAAGATACCTCAGATTTCTTGCAGGATCAGAGCATTATCAATTCTCAGCATTGCCCTTTGGCTTATCTACTGCGCCCAGAGTGTTCACGAAATGCCTGGCATCAGTAATTGCTCATTGCAGGCTCCAGGGAATCCAAATCTACCCTTACCTGGACGACTGCCTGATGCAAGCGGACAACAAAATCAAGTTAGCAGAAGACTTGAAAAGGGTCATTTACCTACTACAAGCCCTGGGTTACACAGTCAATATAAACAAGTCAAGGCTGATACCATCCCAAAGGATAACCTTCTTGGGTGCAGAGCTGGACACATCAAGCAAATGGCATTCCTAACAGTAGAAAAACAGGAGCAACTCACTCTATACTTCTTGGCATTAACAAAGCAGAACCATCTAACAGCAAGAAAAGTCCTGCAAGCCTTGGGTTTCATGGCATCCTGCATAATATTGGTTCCACATGCCAGACTGCATATGAGAAAGTTACAGTGGTACCTAAGGAATTTATGGTCTCAGCACAAGCACAGCCTAGAAACCCAAATTCCAATAATTCCATGCCTGAAGCAAGAATTCCAATGGTGGGCTCAGGCCTGTCAATCAAACAAAGGATTGCCCTTCCACAACACTCAACCAAGCCAAACCATTACCACGGACACCTCAGACCTCGGTTGGGGGCCCCACATGCTGGACAAGTGCATACAAGGCTTATGGACTCAAGACCAGCTGCACCTACACATAAATCAAAAGGAAATGCTGGCAGTAAAACTGGCAATTCAGACATTCAGACCATTTCTTCGACAAGGTCAACTGTTGATAAGGACAGACAACACCACAGTTATGTGGTACATCAACAAACAGGGAGGCAAACATTCGTACCCTCTATGCCGGATGGCAATGGATCTCTGGAATGTGGCCCTGAGTTACAACGTTCAGTTACAAGCAATTTTTGTACCAGGAAAAGAAAACATTCTAGCAGACATACTAAGCAGGACTACCACGGATGCCCACGAATGGATGCTGCATCCGGACATCTTCAAAACCATTACAAGAAAATGGGGACTCCCTCAAATTAGACTTATTTGCATCCCCACGCAATCACCAACTAAAGAAATTCTGCACAAGGACGTACCACCCACTTGCTTGGAAGGTGGACTCCCTATCTTTCAGTTGGAAAAACCTGACAGCATATGCATTCCCACCACTTCCTTTGATGCACAAGGTGCTATTGAAGATCAAAGAGGACCATCCAAGGATCATCCTGATAGCTCCAGACTGGCCAAGACAACATTGGTACCCATTACTGAGGAGCATGTCTCGGGAACAAATATGGCACCTACCCCTTGTTCCCTTGCTGTTAACACAGAACAACTACAACACCCTGCATCCAAACCTGAAAACACTGCAGCTAACTGCCTGGAACATTGCATAAGAACAAATAACCCAAATGTATCCCAAAGGGTAAAAGACATTATCTTGGAGTCTCGCAGACCCTCAACAAGGAAAAATTATTCAGCAAAATGGAAAAGATATTCCATTTGGAGTACTGAAAAAGGAGAGAATGTGTCACTGGTAAACATAGCCAACATCCTGGAATACTTGGCAGAGCTCTTCCACAAAGGTCTGTCCTATTCTTCCATTAAGATTCATGCATCAGCTATTTCAGCAGAATACGACTTGGATCCTCCAGTCTTCTCACATTCTCTGCTCAGGCAGTTTCTGAGAGGAATTGAAAATGTAAAACCCCCTAGGAAGCCACCATTGCCAGCATGGGACTTGAACTTTGTACTAGAAAAATTGACACTCCTCCATTTGAACCAGCAGCAACAGCAGATTTACAATACTTATCATGGAAAACTGCTTTCCTACTGGCAATCACTTCAGCAAGAAGGGTATCTGAGCTACAGGCATTAATGGCAGTACAGCCCTTCCTGATCTTCCATCAAGATAGTGTCCATGAGAACAAATCCTACTTTTATGCCTAAGGTGGTCTCCAAAGTATCTTTGAATCAGGCTATCCACCTACCTACATTCTTCCCCAACCCACAGAACAGGGAGAAAGACTGCTGCATACCTTGGATGTGCATAGACAATTACGCTACTACCTGGACAGGACCAAGAGCAATAGAAAAACTGACCAGCTACTGGTAGCATATGCAACAGGAATGGAAGGAAAAGCAATTTCAAAACAGACAATCTCTAAGTGGATAGGAAATTGCATTAGATTTTGTTACTCCTACCATGGGAAGAAAACTCCAGAAAACATCAGGCCTCACTCTACAAGGGCTACAGCCACTACCACAGCTTTTCTTCGAGGAGTGGCTACCAAAGACATTTTAGAGGCTGCTAATTGGAGCTCCGTGCATACATTTGCCAAGCATTATAATTTACCTTTATACTCTAGATCCCGAGCAGGTTTTGCCACTGCTGTTTTGCAAGGGATCCTAACTACACCATAATTTCATTTCTCCTCCTCCCCGAGTTTGGCTATGGTATTCTACCCATTTGTAAGGACTGCAGATGCATCCTTGAAGGACATAGTACAGTTTTGTACCTACCATAAATGTAGATGTCCGATAGGAATGCATCTGCAGTCAGGATTACCCTCCCTCCTTCCCTCTGTGGTACTCCTAGGGTATTTGCCCATCTTGTAGCTAGCTGGGGGAATCTATTATGGTGTATTTGTTTGTATATACATGTACATACATGCTTATTTTTGAATTTGCTCTCTACTATTTGGAATCATTTGCATTTATCCAAATTTAGCCTTCCTAGAGGGCACCTGGCATCTGGGGCAAGAAACACTGAGGAAAATGGCGTCGGCTGATGCCTTTATACCCGAATAACTGCAGCTGTGACATCGGGTGAAGTGCGACACCAGCCGAGGCCTGACCCAGACTTTGGAATCCGGCCGACCGAAGGGCTGCCTGACGACAGGACAACCCATTTGTAAGGACTGCAGATGCATTCCTATCGGACATCTACATTTATGGTAGGTACAAAACTGTACTTTGCTATATACTGGTGGCTAGAGAGAACTCTGGTTACATGATGGTGGGCTTGAACCCTGTACCTTGGGTGCAGGTGGCAAGAGCAACATTTATGGATTTTTGCCTCATATTTGTTCTGTTCCTCATAAAATCTGTGGTTTTTGTATTTTTTTTCTTACACAGTTAGTGCAGTGGTAGCATTGTTGCCTGACAGCTACAGGTTTTCTGGTTTGATTCTTGGCTGAGGTGCCTTCTGTGTGGAGTCTGCATGTCCTGCCTGTGTTTGTGGGGGTTTCCTCTGGGTGGTCTGGTGTCCTCCCATCTTACAAAGACGTGTCTGGAGTGTTTCTCCCTGGGCCTCTGCTGAAAATTGGCTTTTGTTCCAAGTTAGACTTTCCTGGTTAACAAATGTTAAATAAAAATGACAGGCATTTGAATTTCAGACTTCATATTCTTCAGAAAGTACATGGTAACACAAAACCTTTTATTCTAGCAATTTTCTAATTTTCTAAGATTGGTATTTGAAATTTGTCCCTATTTTTGGGACTGTATTCTCCCATTATTGGCTTTGTCCATTTTTTTTTGTGCTAAGGTTGAGAGCTATGGTGAGAACTGAATTCACTGAATATGTTTGGGGGCTGTATTCCCCCATTACTGGCTTTGTTCAGGTGTTTTGTGCCAAGAGGTTGACAGCTATGGTGAGAACTGAATTCACTAAATGGTAGACATTTAAGTTTCATTCTTCCTCTCCTTCACAAAACAGCTGATTTGGCATAGTGGTATTTTGCTCTGACCGTTTTGCACAGGGTCCTAGGTTCAAGATTTGGCAGTGAAATGTATGGTGGTAACACAGCATTTTATTCTAGCAACTTTCCAACATTATACAAGCAATGCCTAAAATGTGTCCCTGGTTTTGGGGCTTTTGTCCCCCTCTCCCCCAATAAATTTTGGATTTTTCAAGATTTCTTGTGCTACAAAGTTCAGAGATGCAGCTGAGTGTTGAGTTGATTTCACAAGGAGCTGAGCGCTGCAGGGGAACAAAAGTTTAGTGTTGCTTATGCTGAGTCTGCTTGCATTATTAATAGCACAACAGGTAATGTACTTGCATTTGATGCAGAAGGCTGTTGGTTCTACTCCCACAGTAAGTAGATGCATTGCTGATACTGTACTGTGTGGTAAAGGGGGTGGATGCTGCAGTCATTTTTGGCGAAGATACCTAGTAACTATAAACCTGTTATCAGTTTGCCATCCATTCCCTTTTGCAATATTACTAGCAATGTATTCCTCAAGGGCAACAGGCACTTTATTTGTAGATGAAACAATGAAATATAAAGTTGTTTGCTAGCAGCAACCTCTTCATTAGTTACAGATCTCTTTAATGTGGAATTATTTAGATGACTCTTACTTTTTCAGAGATTGTGCATATTTACTGATACTGGTGGACTGTAGAAGTTTGAGTAGACTTTTATGATGGAAATGTTCTGAATTGGGCAGTTTTGTCATTGTTGCGTACATTTTGTTTCATTGTTTTCTGGAAAAATGTTCAAAATAAATTTAAAACGCCCTCTAACAACTGTACTGTATTGTACAAGGAATATAATTTAATACAATAAGGAAGGTGTATCAAAGAGCACATATGTTTCATGTGCAAGGGGCCTAGGATTTGAAATCATCCCAAAGTTCATCTTTATCTGCCACTGGCAAAATATATTTTCTTTGAATGTGGGTTTCAATGCTGTTTCAATGAATGTAAGTTTCAAGGGCAGAGAAGTTTTAATGCTAAGTCTATTTTCATTGTGAGACTGCATTGCTTTGTTTAGCAGATATCTATTAGTGTTTGTGCTGTAAAATGCAAAATAAAACTTTCAAATGAAATCCAAATCATCGCAGAAGTAAAGCAGTATGCACATTACAGTGTTTATGGGAAATGGGGCAAAATAACCAAGGAATGGGACATTGGAATGGCTGTAGGGGGGAGGCTCCATTCGACCATGATTTTGTGAAAGGGGAAGGGCAGCAAACTCGGACAGCCTCGGCTGAACTATACCTCCCAAATGTCCAGATCTTTGCAGAATTAATAGATTTTTGCTTCTTATTTTTGGTTTGTTACTCCTAAAATTTGTGGTTTTCTGCTAAATCATTTAGGAATGAAGTCACTAAATAATGACAGACATTGAGTTTCAGATGTCATAACCTTCAGAAACATGCATGCTAAAGCAAGACCTGTTATAAACTGTCTCAAGTTTATGCAAGAGCAAATTTTAGTACTGTTTGTATGTTCCCCCAATATATTTGGCCTTGTCCAGATTTCCTGCATTAAGAGGTTGAGAGGTACATTCAAATAAATCTCTTTATAGAATTAGGAATATCCAAACCTCTCAACTGTCTCCAATTTTGACTCAAAATGTTGCTCTCCCCCCTTATAATCCCGCCGCAAAATGGCAATTTTGGAAGAAAACGTGGAAGGTTTACAATTATAAATAACTGTAATGATCAGAGTTATAGATTACTTTTATTTCAGAAATGCATGTAGATTCTCTTATTTTGTCAGCTGCTCAAGTTAACAGTACTAATATTAAAAAGGTGTCCCTTCTTTGACAGGTTCCCAGCAGTATTGTGTGGCAATTTTATATTTTTGCATCACATTTTTGGTCCGTTTTTCATAAATTTGTGGTTTTCTGGCAAATTAGTGGAAAATCATTAAAGACTGAAGTTAGAAAATAATGGCAAACATTTGAGTTTCAGATTTCATGCCCTTCAGAAAATTCATACTAATGTAAGACCTACTACTATTCTATTATCTTTCTAAGTTTATAAGAGCAATATTTAAAAATTCTTATTTTTGTGCCTGTCCCACTTCTATGTATAGGTTTGTCCAGATTTCTTGCTCTGAGGTTGAGAGGCATGAGCGTCAGAGCCATCACAGTCAGCCAGAGACATTTCAAATTGTGACATACTTGTTGCACCCCACTCCCCCATGTAGTGACTCTGGATGTGTCCAAGCAAGGCAAGGAGCAGTTATGCGGTTTAAGTGTGCAGAGTATTCCCCCATCCAAGGTAGACACAACTACGCCAGTGGCTTTTCATCTGTCCTTGATTTTGGAGGATGTTCTGGTTTTCTGTCATGTTTTTATACTGTTGATTTATGCTTATTCAGAAAATGCATGCCCTCTTGCTCTGTGTTTAAGTAGTAATGATTTAATGACCATCGGGTAAGCTTGTCTGAGATTATAAGATGCAAGTAAGCTTTAATAAGCATACTGTTAAATAATTACCAAAATTGAAAGCCTTTTTGTTGTTGCCATGCAGAGAATATGTACATAACTAGATAATGTATAAGCCTTGGGTATTGAAATTGATGTGACAGCATTTGAAATAAAGGACAGGATTACAGTCTTTTCAGAAGCATATTACATTTGTTGGAGACTTGCTGTCATCTTTGCAGGCTTTACCCGTAAACTAAACTGCCAATATAGCATGTGTGGCCCATAACTTGTGCAGTAATCCTTTAAGCAATTTATTTTGTGCTTGTTTCTTGTTTGCTGTTAATTTTTTACTTTGATCATGTCTTCCCCATGAAACAAATAGATAGTTGTCAGGCAGCAGGTCTTTTTTGGATAAGAAACATTTTACAAGTGGGGGTATCGATTGCTACTTTCAGCATGTTACTTGGTAATTTTATAAAGCTAAATATAAATTATAATTACAACTGCAGTGCAAGGAGAAGTGGTTTGAGTTGAGTGCTGCTTGTTTTTTATACTGTATTTTGACTGGCATTCCAGTAATGTATTTAAAAACTAATTTATTTTTTCATGCCTCACAACCTTTGTGTTTCCATCTAGCTATTAAGTCAGCTGTCCTGTAGCCAATGCATTGAAATATTTTTTTCTTCTACAATTCATTTTGTCTTGATTGGACTCTCATAATGATGGGTTGGCACCCAGGGCAGTGTATTTAAAGTTCCAGTTGCTGTGGTTTTGAGAATAGCCCCACCCCTTTCTAGTTGGCCACACCCCTTCCTATTGGCCCCACCCATTCAGCTGCCTCCTGCAGCCCCCCTTTAATTTGAAGTCACCAGCCGCCACTGTCAGGGGCAGCTTGTGCTATAGGACTGCAGGACTGCAGCCCCTCCACCTATAGAATAAAGAAATGTAAACAATAACATTGAAAAATTAAAAAAAAAAATTCACGGACTCCACGCATGGTTCCTGACTGCTGTGTTATGCAGATCAGAACTCCATGCATGCATGCGTGCTCCATTCCAGAGCTCCAGACTGCTCTGTTAGGCAGTCTGGATAGGGAAGGCAGGAACCTCCGCCCTTCCAGCCCAGAGGTCTGTGCGTTGATGACCGCACAGACCGAAAGGTCACCGGACTGCATCACCCGCAGGATGGAGGCTCCAGCCTACTCTCGTGCGAAAGGGTGCTCTAGCCATCTCTTGCGAGAGACCCATGCATGGGCCAGGATGCCAGAGGACTTAGCTGCTTCACGGGAGAGGATTCGTGGATTGGCGGCCGTTTTGTGGAGGACTTAGCTGCAAACAGGAGGATTCATGGATCGGCTGGGTTCGTTTTTTGGAGGACAGTGTGCGTGCGTGTGTGTGTGTGTGTGTGCGCGTAAAATGCCCCAGTTGCTACATGGTGGTGTGTAGAGAATAAGGCTTGAACCCTGTACCTTGAGCCCAGGTGGCAGGAGCCTGAATTCCCTACCCACCACCATTTTTAAAAACATTGCAGATTTTTCCCTCCTACTTTGTTCTGTTCCTCATAAAAATCTGTGGTTTCTGTATTTTTGTGTCCTTGCAAAGCCAGTAATGCATTGGTAGCATTGTTGCCTGACAGCTACAGGTTCTCTGGTTTGATTCTTGGCTGGGGTGCTTTACCTTCTCTCTGGAGTCTATACGCCCTCCCTGTGTTGGTTTCCTCTAGTGTCCTCCCATCTTACAAAGACGTGTCTATCTATCTGGAGTGTTTCTCCCTGGGCCTCTGCTAAAAATTAGCTTTTGTTCCAAGTCAGACTTTCCTGGTTAACAAATGTTAAAAATGACACTGATTTGAATATCCAACTTCATATTCTTCAGAAAGTGCATGGTAACACAAAAGCTTTTATTCTAGCAATTTTCTAAGTGTATAAGATGGATATTTGAAAGTTGTCCCTATTTTTGGGACTGTATTCCCCCATTATTGGCTTCATCCAGTTTTTGAGACTGTATTCCCCCATTATTGGCTTCATCCAGGTTTTTTGTGGTAAGGTTGAGAGCTATGGTAAGAACTGAATTCACTGAATGTTTGGGGGCTGTATTCACCCTTTATTGGCTTTGTTCAGGTGTTTTGTGCTAAGAGGTTGACAGCTGTGCTATGGTGAGAACTGAATTCACTAAATGGTAGCCATTTAAGTTTCCGTCTTCCTCTTTCACAAAACAGCTGATTTGGCCTAGTGGTATGTTGCTCTGACTGTTTTGCACAGGGTCCTGGGTTTAAGGCTTGGCAGTGAAATGTATGGTGGTAACACAGCATTTTATTCTAGCAACTTTCCAACATTATACAAGCAATGTTTAAAATGTGTCCCTGTTTTTTGGGCTTTTGTAACCCCCCAAAATAAACTTTGGCTTTTTCCAGATTTCTTTGTGCTGCAAAGTTCAGAGATACAGCTGAGTGAGTAGATTTTACAAGGAGCTGAGAGCTGCAGGGGGGGGGGGGCAAAAGTTTAGTGCTGCTTATGCTGAGTCTGCTTGCCTTGTTAATAGCACAACAGGTAGTATACTTGCTTTTGATGCAGAAGGCTGTGGGGTCTACTCCCACAGTAGATAGATGCATTGCTGATACTGTACTAAGCAACGGGGGTGGATGCTGCACTCCTTTTTGGCGAAGATACCTAGTAACTATGAACCTGTTATTGTTTGCCATCCATTCCCTATTGCAATATTGCTAGCTTATCATTTTTTTTAGTGTAAGATAGGCAATTTATTCCTCAAGGGTAACGGGCATTTTATTTGTAGATGAAACAATGAAATACAAAGTTGTTTGCTAGCAGCAGCCTCTTCATTAGTTACAGACCTCTTTAATGTGGAATTATTTAGATGACTTTTACTTCAGAGATTGAGCATATGTACTGATACTGGTGGACTGTAGAAGTTTGAGTAGACTTTTACGATGGAAATGTTCTGAATTGGGCAGTTTTGTCATTACTGGTGCATGCATTTTGTTTCATTGTCTACTGGAAATTTTTCAAAACAATAAATTTAAAACACCCTCTAAAACTGTACTGTATTGTACAAGGAATATAATTTAATACAATTAGGAAGGTGTATGAAAGAGCATGTGTATGTTTCGTGTGCAAGGGGCCTATGATTTGAAAACAGCCCAAACCCAAAGTTAATCTGCCACTGGCAAAATGTATTTTCTTTGAATGTGGGTTTCAATGCTGTTTCAGTGAATGTGAATTTTCAAGGACAGAGAAGTTTTAATGCTAAGTCTGTTTTCATTGTGAGACTGCATTGCTTTGTTTAGCAGATATGATATCTATTAGTGTTTGTGCTGTAAAATGCAAAATAAAACTTTCAAATGAAGTCCAAATCATCGCAGAAGTAAAGCAGTATGCACATTAGTGTTTATGGTTTTTGTTTTTCGGCTTTTCCCGGTTAGTGTTTATGGTAAATGGGGTGAAATAGCCAAGTAATGGTTCATTGGAATGGCTGTAGGGGGGGGGGGGGAGCTCCATTCAACCATGATTTTTTGAGGGGGGGGGCAGCAAACGACAGCCCCGGCTGAACTATACCTCTCAACTGTCCAGATTTTTGCAGAATGAAGAGATTTTTGCTTCTTGTATATCGGTTTGTTCCTCATAATTTGTGGTTTTCTGTCAAATCATTTAAGAATGAAGTCACTAAATAATGACACACTGAGTTTCAGACGAGGGGCGAAAAACGCTGTTCTATTGTGTTGAATAAAGTGCGTTTTCTACTTTTTGGAACCTTTGGCTTTGCGTGACACCGTTTTGTCTTTTTACGAGTTTCAGACTTCATAACCTTCAGAAAAATGCATGCTAAAGCAAGACCTGTTATTCTGTCAACTGTCTCAGTTTATACAAGAGCAATTTTTAGTACTGTTTATATGTTCCCCTCATGTATTTGGCTTGTCCAGATTTCCTGCATTAAAAGGTTGAGAGGTACATGCAAATAAATTGCTTTATAGAATTAGGCATATCCAAACCTCTCAACTGTCCCCGATTTTGGCTTGAAATGTTGCTCTTCCCCTAATAATCCCTCTGCAAAATAGCAATTTTGGACGAAAACATAGAGGGTTTACAATTAATAAATAACTGCAATAATCAGTTATAGTTTGCTTTTATTTCAGAAATGCATGTATATTCTTTTATTTTGTCAGCTGTTCAAGTTAGTACTAATATTAAAAAGCGTCCCTTCTTTGACAGGTTCCCAGCTGTATTGTGTGGCTATTTTATATTTTTGAATCACATTTTGGTCCATTTTTAATAAAATTGTGTTTTTTTTTTAGCAAATTAGTGACAAATCATTAAAGACTGAAGTTAGAAAATAATGACAGACATTTCAGTTTCAGATTTCATACCCTTCAGAAAAGTCATACTAATGCAAGACCTACTATCTTTTATCTACCTATTATCTTTCTAACTTTATAAGAGCAATATTTAAAAATTGTCCTTGTTTTTAGGCCTTTGTCCCACTTCTATGTATGGCTTTGTCCAGATTTCTTGCTCTGAGGTTGAGCGGTATGACAAATGTGTCAGGGCCATCGCAGTCAGCCAGAGACCTTTCAAATTGTGACATACTTGTTGCACCCCAGTCCCCCATGTAGTGACTCTGGATGTGTCCAAGCAAGGCAAGGAACAGTTATGCAGTGCACGTGTGCAGTGTATCCCCCCCATCCAAGGTAGACACAAGTACTACAATGGCTTTTCATCTGTCCTGATTTTGAGGAATGTTCTGGTTTCTGTCATATTTTTATACTGTTGATTTATGCTTATTATTATTGGTGGTGCTGCGGTAGCGTTGTCGCCTCACAGATGCTGTCTGGTTTGATTCTCCGCTAGAGCACCTTCTGCGTGGAGACGTGTGAATGGGCGTTCCTTTGTTGAAGGTTGTGTGTCAGGGCAGGTAACTCGGCACGTAAAAATCAACTACCAATCATTAGCGGACCAGAGTTCTGCTGTGGCGACCCCTAACTGGGAAAAGCCGAAAGACACCACAACAACAACATTATTCAGAAAGTGCCTGTTGCTTTGTGTTTTAAGTAGCAATGCTTTAACGACCATCTGGTAAGCTTGTCTGAGATTGTAAGATGCAAGTAAGTTTTAATAAGCATACTGTTAACAAATTGCCAACATCGAAAGCCTTTCTGTTGTTGCCATGCAGAGAATACTTGTATAACTAGATAACATGTAAGCCTTTGGTATTGAAATGCATATGACAGTATTTGTAATAAAGGACAGGATTACATTATTTTAAGAGCTCATTTTACAGGCTTTACCTGCAGACTAAACAGAATGCCAATCTATAATGTGTGGTCCATATCCTGTGCAGTAATCCTTTAAGCAATGTATGTTGAGCTTGTTTCCTGTTTGCTTTTCATTTTTTACTTTGATCATGTTTTCTCCATGAAACAAGTAGATAGTTGTTGTCAGGCAGCAGGTCTTTTTTGGATAAGAAACATTTTTACAAGTGGTGGTATCACAGAGATTGCTACTTTCACCATGTTACTTGGTACTTTAATAAAGCTAAATATAAATTATAATTAGAATTGGAGTGCAAGGAGAAGTGGATTGAGTTGAGTGCTGCTTGTTTTTCTTATACTTGATTTTGACTAGCATTCCAGTAATGTATTTAAAAAGTAATTTATTTTTTCATGCATCGCACCCTTTTTGTTTCCATCTAGATATTAAGTAAGCTGCCATGCAGCCAATGGATTGAAATGTTTTTTTCTTCTACACTTTCCTTTTTTCTTGATTGGACTCTCATAATTATGGCTTGGCACCCAGGGCAGCGTATTTAATTAAAGTTACAGTTTTTGTGGATGATGATCATGTTTCACTGTTGCAGTCATTACATTTAGGGTAATCTGCTGGCAGGTTGCCCTCAGTTGGCCTGAATTCCAAAGTATTGGTTCCTGCGTCTGTTGCTGTCTTCTCTTCCATGACGTCAAGTCGTCAGGGGTATAAAACATGCAGCCGACGCCATTTTCTTCAGTCTTACTTGTTGCACGGTGCCCGAAGCAGAAGTATTTCACAAGGGCCGGTCGGCCGACTACTGAAATATTCGAGTTTGAGTTTCAGAACCGAAGTCCTCACTAAAACTAAGTACCCCATTGGGGAAACTTTTTTCTTGCTTTTTACCAATGTCAGAAAAAGTTGATAATTGTATTACTTGTGAGAAGCAAATACCTCATAAGGATTTCCATTTATACTGTATTCCTTGCCTAGGCCCTGATCACAACGTACCTGGCTGTCTGTTTTGTGCTAGATTTAACCAACGCACTATTAAGCGTCGCTATATTTTTGCATCAAAGTATTTTGGAAACAGATTTAACTACCCAGAAATGTCGTCGGATAGCAATCCGACTACCGGAGTACATAAAAAAATGCAAAGAAAAGGACAGAGAAAGGCAGTTGAGATCCAAAACCGACGAAGCTTCTCCTAAGGCAGTCGCCGGCACTCAGTGAGGCGCTTTCGCAGCCCCTGATACCCACTACCTTCGAGTTGCAGGCCTCTGCCGACACCCATGTGGAGTCCGGCATGCCACAAAATACTCAAAGTATTGGACCGACGTATGTGTCTCCCTCAGATGGGTCCGGAGCCGCTGAGCAGGCACCGGCTTCTGAGGGTGTATTCAGACCTTAACATTTGTATATCAAACCAATATATCAAACGGACGACAGCTGCAAAACCAAAGACAAAAAGCAACTTCTAAAACTAAAAAACTGATGCATGAGCCACGTGCACAGGCCTCTATGCCTAAAAAACAGATGATCAAAATGGCTGAAGACCTTATTACCTTGATTAGGGGTACCCATCCCCCTCCTGATAAGAGGCCTAGGCAAGATACTGATCATGAATCTTCAGATCAGGTTTCTATTTCTTCTGATTCCTCTTCTGATCAGGAATTATCTATACCTCCTTATGAGGATTCTGATGCTGAGGAGTCTATTCCATCTGCATTTCCTCCTGAGGATTATTCAGTTGGAAAAACATTGCATACTTTGAGGGAGCATTTTCACTGGGAGAGTCAAGACTTCTCAGAATCAAAAAAGAGGCTCTGGGATTTCTTTATCCTTCAGCACAAGCCTTTAGCCACTCCCCCTGTTTTAGACATTGTGGATGATGTGTTTTTGGAGTCAGCTTGACCCCTGACTCCTTAACTACGGATCCCAGTAAGCCTGACAGATATTACAGGGTCCCTGACCCGCACAAATTTTTATTTAGAAATCCTGCTGCTGATCCTGAAACTATTTCACATGGTCCAAAGGGAGTTAAGGCCTCAACAGCAAAAAAAATCCTACCCCCTTTGACAGAGATTCAAGGGCACTAGACAGATGGGGGGAAAAAAGGTTTATACATCTGCAACCTCTGCAATCTGGGCCTTAAACTGTCAATTTCATATGCTTAAATACCAACAACATGTTATGGGATTGCTGAAACAGAAAATGATGTTGATTTCAGAATGTGCAGAAAATAAAGAATTGCAGGAATTATTGCATGCAGCTGAACAAGTTGGAAAGCATACTTTGCAATGTGGTTTTGATTCTTTAGAGGCCTCCTGCAGGGCCGCAGTTACTGGATCTGTGATTAGGAGGCATGCCTGGTTAAAGGAACAAAATTTGCCTGATCATGTTAAAGCTAAATTGCTTGATGCACCTTTACAGCATGATTCTCTGTTTGGTATTAAGGCAGAAGAGGTTTTAAAGAAAATGGAAGACAAAGCTAGGTCTATGCAAACTGTTAAAGACTTCTTACAAGTGTAGCCACCAAGATTCAGTAGACACTGGCCCACAAAAAATTGGTCCTTTCCTGTGTCAGACAGAGCTCAAAGGGGCAAATCCAGACGCCCTAAGGGTTCCAGATACCAGGCGCAAGACTCTTATAGGTCAAAGCAATGGGGCGCTTCCAACTCCAAATCTGGAGGAGATAAAGTGCAAACCTACAGAAAGCAATCCCAATGACTTCCCTTTGCCTACACCAAGCACTTATCTTTTGGCAGCACCCATAGGGGGAAAATTAGCACTTTTTGCTCAAAATTGGCAGTTAATAACCCAGGACAAGTGGGTACTAAACATCGTATCACAGGGATACAGATTCCATTTCCATACTCTGCCAATGGCAAATGGTTGGCCAGATCTGCCAAAAAATCAATGGGCAGAGGCACAGAAACAGGTTACGTCCCTCATGGATAATGGGGGCCATTCAGACAGTACCAGAACAGGAAAAAGGACAAGGTTTTTACTCAAGACTGTTCTTGGTACCCAGAAAGGCCAAGGCCTGGTGGCCAATATTGGATTTATCGATTTTGAACACATACCTGGACATTCCAAAATTCAAAATGCTGACTTTGCAGCAGCTTCTGCCCATGCTGGGCAAGAATGCTTGGCTGGTGACCTTAGATCTAAACGAGGCATACCTGCATGTCCCAAAAAGACAATCATGCAGAAGATACCTCTGATTCAAGGCTGGCTTAATGCATTACCAATTCTCTGCACTGCCCTTTGGCTTATCTACTGCGCCCAGGGTCTTTACAAAGTGCCTGGCACCAGTAATTGCATTTTGCATTGCATTTTGCAGACAAAGAAGTATGCAAATATATCCTTACTTGGACGACTGTCTCATTAAAGCAGAGAACAAGGACACTCTTCGACACCTTGCATTTGTGAAAAGGCTTTTAACATGCCTAGGGTACACAATAAACGAAAAGAAATCACAACTGGTACCCTCTCAAAAGATAACATTCCTGGGTGCAAGCTTGGATACAACTGCCCAGATGGCTTACCTCACGCCAGACAAACAAAGGCAACTGACTGCTTACTTCAAACTGATGGCAACAAAAACCCAGTCTTCTGCAAGGCAAATTCTGCAGGCTGTGGGCTTCATGGCATCCTGCATTCTACTAATTCCATATGCAAGACTGCATATGAGGAAACTTCAATGGTACCTAAAAGGTTTATGGAGTCAACATTCACATAGTCTGGAAACAATGATTCCTCTCATTCCCTGCCTGCAACAGGAGTTTCTATGGTGGGTAAAGTCATGTCACCAAAACATGGGACTGCCCTTCACTCTACCCCCTGCCAGCCAAACCTTAACAACAGACACATCAGATTATGCCTGGGGGGCACATGGCAGGAAGATGCATTCAGGGCTTATGGACACCAAAACAAATGCATCTTCGTATCAACCAGAAAGAGATGCTAGCTTTTCAAAATGCCCTAACAGCCTTCAAGGACTTAATTCATCCAGGACAACTACTGATAAAGATGGACAACACCACAGTCGTGGTATATAAACAAGCAAGGGGGCACACACTGTTACCCCCTATGCAGATTAGCCATGGACCTGTGGGACACAGCTTTGACTTACCAAATACATCTTCAAGCTCAATTCCTGCCAGGAAAACAAAACATTCTGGAAGACG